>NC_056725.1:1113623366-1113750866 GCF_019279795.1 Protopterus annectens
TTTTTAGGTTAAAGTATTTTGTGGCCTCTCTCACGAAGTACATCACCCATTGCAATACTTTACAAGGGCTGGTGATGTTCCTCACCTTAGAAGTGTCTTAGTACACCCTTCACCCTATAAGCTCTGTGGCACATGCGATAAATGGGTAACATTGTAGTATCAGTAACTAGATATGTAGGGATTCTAATTTTAGTCCCAGAAAATATGTGTGGCTGTTGGGGGATGTTTGTGTGAGAACCATCTCCATTGGGGGTGTGTTTTGCAATTTTTGGCTGTTGCCCACCAAACACACATCCCAATGTCCGCTTTACAAGGCCCACTGTTATCATCCACTTATAGAGGTAGCTGTAGACATTCTGCAGCCTTATGAGCTCTGTGCCATGTGCAATAACTATGTAACAGTATGAAATTAATAACAAGATAGGCACCCTACTAATCCTTGGATACCATTCCCCACTCAGGAATCATAAATAAACATACTTAGCTAAGCATCAAACCCTATACCACTAGGTGGCTGGCAAACTGGCTCACAGATAGAACCCATGGTGTGAAAGCAGCAGACTCCATTAGCATGTATAAAAGTGTTTGTGAGTAGGTGAGCATGTGAGTGAAAGTAGTTTGAGGCCCTTTTCACCCAGTACACCTACCATTGCCATACCTTACAAGGGCTGGTGATGTTATTCACTATATAGGTACCCTGAGACAATATTCACCATATAAGCTCCATGGTGCATGCAGTAATTGCATAATACTGTAGAACCAATGACTACATAGATAGCGGTTCTAATCTGAGTGCTGGAAAATGTAAGTGTTTGTAAGTGTGTATTTTTGGAGGATACAGCATTTTGAGGCCTCACTCTCCCAGTACATTTCCCATTGCAATATTTTAAAAGACAAAAAAATGGCTGAGTTACATCCAAACTCCCAGTACATTGCCATAATTTACAAGGGCTGGTGATGTTGTTCACCTTTGAAGAACTGTGGGACACTATTTACACTATAATCTTTGTGGATCGTACGATAAACCACAAGACTGTATTAGCAATAACTAGAAAGGTAGGAATTCTAATCTCAGTCCTGCCAAATGTATGGGTGTATGCGAGAACCATATTCTGTGTATGTGTCTGAGTGAGAACTATATCCATGAGGGGGTGGGTTTTATATTTTTAGGCCATGGTACTCCCAGTACACATTTCATGATCCACTTTACAAGGGCTGCTGTCTTCATAAACGATACAGGTATCTGTTGACACTCTTCAGCCCATTAAGCCCTGTGCGGCATGCAGGAAGTATGTTACAGTATGGACTGACGCACAAGATAGACAGGGCTGCTAATCTCAGCACTGGCAAATGTGTGTATGAGTGCATTTGTGTGTTTAAGTGTGTATAACTGTAGGTTTGAGTATTTGGGGTCCATTCTCACCCAGCAAATCATCCATTGCCATACTTTACAAGTCCTGGAGATGTTGTTCACCTTGGAATTACATTGGGACTCTCTGCACCATGTACTCTTTGTGGCACATGCGATAAATACATAAAACTGTATTAGCAATAACTAGATAGATAGGGGTCTTATCTCAATCCTGGCAAATGTGCATGTGTGTAAGAACAGTATCCTGTGTGTGAATGAGAACTATATCCATTGGTTGGCTGTGGTTTACAATTTTCGGCCACTCTGCAGCCCTATAATCTCTGTGCCATGTGCAATACCTATGTAACAGTATGGAATAAATAACAAGATAGGCAGCCATTCTAATCCTTGGATACCATTCCCCTCTCAGGAATCATAGATGAACATACTTAGCTAGGCATCAACTCCTATATCACTAGGTGGCTTGCAAACTGGCTCACAGATAGAACCCATGGTATGAAAGAAGCAGACTCCATGTCAGACTGCTGACCAGTCACAAGTGGAGTCCCACAGGGTTTTGTCCTGGGTCCCATCATGTTTGGGATCTACACCTCTGAAGTTAAGCCTGACATGAAGGGACTTTGGCTAACAATGTTCACAGATGACTGCAAGGTGGCTGCTATTATTACCTCCCCACGTGATGTTGACATCCTGCATAAAGGCCTCACTGAGACCTATGACTGGTGTCAGAATCCTGGACATTATCTCAATGCCAGAAATGTGCCACCATCCCCTTTGGGAAAAACATGGTTTCCATGAATTATCACATTGATGGTAGTCCACTGAACACCAATGTCATTACAAAAGAGTTAGGAACACAGGTTGATAGCGAGCTCTTTGTTGACCACCACACTGCAAAGTCCTTCTATATGTCACATCTCATTACTAAGGGTGTTGAATCCAGGAAGTAAGAGGTCATTGTCTCTCTCTACTCTCCCCTCATTAGGCCAATCAATGAGTACAATGGTCCATTTGGCATGTACCTCACTGGACACCTGCAACAACTGGAGAGGTTGCAAAAGTACCTCACAGAGAGAATCCTAGGCTTTAAACACTTGCCCTATATGGACAGACTTCAATAACTCCAACTATTCTCTGTCTCATATTGGCTACTTAGAGGCAATCTCTGCCTGATTTACAAAGCCATGTTTGATGCTGCTCTCTCAGGAATCCTACATCTAAAGAACCCAATACATCTACACCACATGCCCTAAAAACCTTAACCCCATTTCCACAATCAATCAAACATGCTGAAGGGACAGGTTCAAAACCCAGAGACTACCCACACTATGGAATACACTTCACATACATGTCAAGGAGAGCACCACACTGGCCCTCTTCAAAAGAAATCTAGATGTCTAGATGGGGAATAGAAATCCCACCCGAGGATCACTCCAGTGGCTATATTCGTTAGACACACTGGGGACTATTGTCAGGTGGCATGATGCCAGGGTATTCCCATGGGCTAGGCTTGTAAAGGCTCTATAGCCATTTGCCTAGTACATACTTATGAACCTATGGATCTCAGTTCTGGCAAACGTGTGTGTGTACATTACTGTGTATAAAAGTGTTTGTGAGTGTGTGAACATGTGGGTGAAAGTAGTTTGAGGCCCTTCTCACCCAGTACACCTACCATTGCTATACCTTACAAGGGCTGGTGATGTTATTCACTATATAGGTACCCTGGGACAATATTCACCATATAAGCTCCATGGTGTATGCAGTAATTGCATAATACTGTAGAACCAATGACTACATAGATAGCAGTTCTAATCTGAGTGCTGGCAAATATGTGTAAGTGTTTCTAAGTGTGTATATTTGTAGGATACAGCATTTTGAGGCCTCACTCTCCGAGTACACTGCCCATTGCCATACTTAAAAGACAAAAAAGGCTGAGTTATGTCCCAACTTCCAGTACACTGCCATAATTTCAAGGGCTGATGATGTGGTTCACCTTAGAAGAACTGTGGGACACTTATCACACTAAAATCTCTGTGGCTCATACGATAAAGCATAACACTGTATTAGCAATAACTAGATAGGTAGGAATTCTAATCTCAGTCCTGACAAATGTATGTGTGTATGCGAGAACCATATTCTGTGTATGTGTCTGAGTGAGAACTATATCCATGAGGGGGTGGGTTTTACATTTCTAGGCCTTGGTACTCCCAGTACACATGTCAAGGTCCACATTACAAGGCCTGCTGTCTTCATAAACCATACAGGTATCTGTTGACACTCTTCAGCCCAGTAAGCCCTGTGCTGCATGCAAGAACTATATCACAGTATGGAATGACTAACGAGATATACAGGGCTGCTAATCTCAGTCCTGGCAAATGTGTGTATGAGTGTATTTGTGTGTTTGTGTATAACTGTAAGTTTGATTATTTGGGGTCCATTCCCACCCAGCAAATCACCCATTGCCATACTTTACAAGGCCTGTTGATGTTGTTCACCTTGGAATTACCTTGGAACTGTCTGCACCCTGTAAACTTTGTGGCACATGTGATAAATACATAACACTGTATTAGCAATAACTAGATACATAGGGGTTCTAATCTCAATCCCGGCAAATGTGCGTGTGTGTAAGAACAGTATCCTGTGTGTGAATGAGGACTATATCTATTGGTTGGCTGTGGTTTACAATTTTAGGCCATGGTTTTCCCAGTACACGTCCCAAGGTCCACTTTACAAAGGCTGATGTTCACATCCACCATAGAGGTATTTGTGGACACTCTTCAGCCCTATAAGCCCTGTGCCACATGCAACAGTTATGTAACAGTATGGAATGAATAACATGATAGGCAGGTCTGCTAATGTCAGTACTGGCAATTGTGTGTGCATTGATGTGTATAGCAGTGTTTGTGAGTGTGTAGACTTGTAGGTGACAGTCTGTGTCCCTCCACACCCAGTACACACCCCATTGCCATATCTCACAAGGGCATGTGATGTTATTCACTTTACAGGTATCTTGGAACAGTCATCACGCTATTAGTTCCGTGCCACCTATGATAACTGCATAACACTGTAGTACCATTAAATGGATGGGTAGTGGTTCCAAAACCAACACTGGCAACTGTGATCCTGTGTATGTGTGTGTGTGTGTGTGTGTGTGTGTGTGTGTGTGTGTGTGTGTGTGTGTGTGTGTGTGTGTGTGTGTGTGTGAACAGTGTTCTCTGTGTGTTTGGTCAACACAATATCCTCTGGGGTGTGGGTTTTAGCAATCTGAGATGTGTTCCACCCACTACACCTACCACTGTCCACTTCACAAGGGCTGCTGTCGTCAACCACCATAGACTTACCTGTATCCACTCCTCGGCCCTATAATCTCTGTGGTTCATGCAGTAACTGTTATGCAGACCTGGTAAATGTGTACATATACAGCTGTACCTTGGCTCTGACATGATTGATGTGTTACCACTCTGCCATACCCCTCGTTGAAAATTTCTGCAGGGCTGCTTCCTGCTGACACACAGACACCTTGAACATAAACAGAATAAGCATGTGAGGCTACATAAAGTCAGCATTACTAATACGAATAATGCATGATGGCTGAAAAGGCACACATACTCTGAAGGGTTGACAGCACCTTACACAACATTACATAGCTAAACTGTCCTTAAGTCACTCTGTGCATCAGAACTATATTATTATGTCCCTGCATCAGTGGTATGGATGACAGGTATGTGGCACAGGTATCATCATATGCACAGGTTGTTGTGTGGGTAAGCCAGAGGCCTAGACAGGGCCATACAGTTGACATCATGTGTGTGTGTTTGGGGGGATGTTCTATGAATGGGCCATGCAGAGGTGGTGTGTGTGTGTGTGTGTGTGTGTGTGTGTGTGTGTGTGTGTGTGTGTGTGTGTGTGTGTGTGTGTGTGTGTGTGTGTGTGTGTGTGTGTGTGTGTGTGTGTGTGTGTGTGTGTATGTGTGTGTGCAGGAGGTGACCTGGCGGGTCCCTTACATGTGATCAAAATGCCACAAAGTCAAAACCCATATGGCTGAGACCATATGTTCAACTTTTGGAATCCTGACCAATTGTAACAGACATCTCCGTGCAGTGCGGAATGGAAATATAGTAGTAATGTAGTGCAATCTCAGAGTTGTATTCTAAAGTTAGGAGAGTGTGTGGGTGGTGTAGCCCCCTATGGGGGGTGCAGGGGCGTGTAGAAAGTGAGTTAGTGTTGTGTATTTTTTTTATTTTTACATGTTCAAAATTGCGGAAGTTGAACATATGGTCTCGGCCATATGGGTTTCGGCTTTCTTCAATTTCAATCATGTATAGTAGACCCGACCTGGCTGTGATTGGTGTTGTGTGTTTATTTATGCTCACAGTCATGTCATGTGGCAGCCCTACACAGGGGTATGGTGGACAGCTGTGGACTGTACATGTCAGAGTGTATAGTTCACCATCTCCGGCCATGGATGTGGGAACTGGTCCTGCCAGGGGTCTCACTGGCACCACCAGGCCCAAAGCCAGATGCAGTATTGCTTCCCGATGGTGACTGCTATCTGTTGGATTCATGTCCCTGACAGAACCAGCCAGGACCACATGCCCATGACCTGCTCCATTGTTGTATGGACAGCAGCCCCCTTCAGTAGTGCTGGTGGTACTGCCACTATGGCTGTGTGAAGGTACATGGCTCTGTAGACTCTTAGCTTATGTTGGTGCTGACCTATGTCCACATGGCCGACACCCATCTCCCACCAGATATTCTAGCACAGACATGCCTCAGTCAAGGATTGCCAAGGACTCACCCCAGCAGCTATTCATGACCTCAGTATTTTGACGTGTGGTCTCAACAAGGTCATATATGTTGCCACATAAGCCAGGAAGAGTTGCATTTAAGACCCTGTGTTTTTGTCTGGTGTTGCATTCACTACATGCTTGTGCATCCATGACAGCCCGAAACATGTGTCTGTTGACATCGGCTATGGCACTTGTGACAGCGGCTTGATGGGCAGCAGTCCTTTTTTGAGAACCCCTGTCCATCTGCCTGTGTGGGACCTCATCTGCACTCTGGCTATGGGTAGTGGCTACACTCACACTTGCCATACTCACCACACTTGCCTGTTCCAGGTCACTATCTGAAAAACTATCCATTATCTGTGGCTGCTGGGGACGGGATATGTGTGGGCATTATTACTGTGGGTGGGGACATTGTGAATGACTGTGGGATGCTAACTGATGGCACAGATTCAGCTCATGACAACCCCACCTGTTCCCTTCTATGATCACCATCATTGTCAGAGTCTGAGTGGGAGGGACCATGACCACCATGTCCACTTGAGAGGCGAAGACAACATATGTAAATTATTATCTGCAGTATAAGGTTTGCTGGTACACACACATACACACACACACACACACACACACACACACACACACACACACACACATATATATATGGGCAACATATTACAATATGTCAAGCACACACACACATAGACATGGGGAAGAAAGGGACAGGCAGTGATAGAGAGAGACACACAGGGAGACACACAGAGGAAATGAGTTATACATAGGGATACCTTGAATTGCATGATGTCCTGCTGTAGACAGTTGCATACCAGTTATAACCACTGGCATGAGCCAACATGAAGATGATATTTATTGGCTGATGGTACTGTGGTAGGGGTTGGAATATCACAACACCTACGTGTGTGTGTGTGTGTGTGTGTGTGTGTGTGTGTGTGTGTGTGTGTGTGTGTGTGTGTGTGTTTTTGTTTGTGTGTGTTTGTCTGTAGGTCTAAGTATTATGATGCCTTACCTACAAAGTACACTTCCCTTTGCCCTACTTTACAACATCTGCTAATGTCATTCACCTTAGAAGTACCTTTAAACTGGCTTCAGTCCTGTAAGCTTTATAGCACATGTGATAACTGCATAAAACTATCATACAAATAACTAGATAGGCAGGGGTACTAATCACAAGCTCATCATATGTAACAGTGGTTTTGTGTGTGTGTGTGTGTGTGTGTGTGTGTGTGTGTGTGTGTGTGTGTGTGTGTGTGTGTGTGTGTGTGTGTGTGTGTGTGTGTGTGTGTGTGTGTGTGTGTGTGTGTAGGAATAAGTGTTTTAGTCCATTCCCAACCAGTACACCTTCCATTGTCCTACTTCACAAGATCTGCTGATGTCATTTACTGTAGAAGTACTGTTGGACTGGCTTTTGCACTATATGCTCTGTGGTGTGTGCAACAATTGCCTAACACTATAGTACAAATAACTAGTAAGGTATGGGTTCTAATCTCACTCCTGGCAACTGTAAATGTGTGTGTGTCTGTAGGTTAAGGATTTTGAGCATGTTCACACACAGTACACTTGCTATTGCCCTACTTTAACAGTCCTGCTGATGTCAGTCACCTTAGAAGTATCTTTGGACAGTCTGCAGTGCTACAAGCTCTGTGGTGTGTATGATAAGTGCATTACACTATAGTACAAATAACTAGATAGGTAGGGGTTCAACTCGCAGTCCTGGCAAATATAAAAGTATGTGTGTGTGTTTTTAGGTTAAACATTTTGAGCCTGTTCACACCCAGTGCACTTGCCATTGCCCTACTTTAGCAGTCCTGCTAATGTCAGTTACCTTAGTGTGTCTGTAGGTTAACAATTCTGAGCCTGTTCACACCCAGTACACTTGTCATTGCCCTAACTTTAGCAGTCCTGCTGATGTCAGTCACCTTAGAAGTACCATTGGGTAGCCTTCAGCCCTACAAACTCTGTGGCACTTGTGGTAATTATGTAACAATATAGTGCAAATAACTAGAAAGGTAGGCATTCTAATCTCAGTCCTGACAAATATAAAAGTGTGTGTGTCTGTCGGTTAAAGATTTTGAGCCTGTTTACACTGAGTACACTTGCCATTGCCCTACATTAGCAGTTCTGCTGATGTCAATCATTTAGAAGTACCTTTGGGCAACCCATCGCCCTACAAGCTCTGTGGTGTGTATAAATAACCAGAGAGGGACAGGTTCTAATCTCAATCTTGGCAAATGTAAAAGTGTTTTTGTGTGTCTGTAGGTTAAAGATTGGGAGCCTGTTCACACCCAGTACACTTGCCATTGCCCTACGTTAGCAGTCCTGCTAATGTCAGTCACCATAGAAGTACTTTTGGGCAGCACACAGCCCTACAATGTCAGTGGCGCATGTGATAATTGCATAACACTGTAGTGCAGGGTTTTTAATCTCAGTTCTGGCAAATGTGAGTGTGTTTGTGTGTGTATATTTTTAGGTTAAAGTATTTTGTGGCCTCTCTCACGAAGTACATCACCCATTGCAATACTTTACAAGGGCTGGTGATGTTCCTCACCTTAGAAGTGTCTTAGTACACCCTTCACCCTATAAGCTCTGTGGCACATGCGATAAATGGGTAACATTGTAGTATCAGTAACTAGATATGTAGGGATTCTAATTTTAGTCCCAGAAAATATGTGTGGCTGTTGGGGGATGTTTGTGTGAGAACCATCTCCATTGGGGGTGTGTTTTGCAATTTTTGGCTGTTGCCCACCAAACACACATCCCAATGTCCGCTTTACAAGGCCCACTGTTATCATCCACTTATAGAGGTAGCTGTAGACATTCTGCAGCCTTATGAGCTCTGTGCCATGTGCAATAACTATGTAACAGTATGAAATTAATAACAAGATAGGCACCCTACTAATCCTTGGATACCATTCCCCACTCAGGAATCATAAATAAACATACTTAGCTAAGCATCAAACCCTATACCACTAGGTGGCTGGCAAACTGGCTCACAGATAGAACCCATGGTGTGAAAGCAGCAGACTCCATTAGCATGTATAAAAGTGTTTGTGAGTAGGTGAGCATGTGAGTGAAAGTAGTTTGAGGCCCTTTTCACCCAGTACACCTACCATTGCCATACCTTAGAAGGGCTGGTGATGTTATTCACTATATAGGTACCCTGAGACAATATTCACCATATAAGCTCCATGGTGCATGCAGTAATTGCATAATACTGTAGAACCAATGACTACATAGATAGTGGTTCTAATCTGAGTGCTGGAAAATGTAAGTGTTTGTAAGTGTGTATTTTTGGAGGATACAGCATTTTGAGGCCTCACTCTCCCAGTACATTTCCCATTGCAATATTTTAAAAGACAAAAAAATGGCTGAGTTACATCCAAACTCCCAGTACATTGCCATAATTTACAAGGGCTGGTGATGTTGTTCACCTTTGAAGAACTGTGGGACACTATTTACACTATAATCTTTGTGGATCGTACGATAAACCACAAGACTGTATTAGCAATAACTAGAAAGGTAGGAATTCTAATCTCAGTCCTGCCAAATGTATGGGTGTATGTGAGAACCATATTCTGTGTATGTGTCTGAGTGAGAACTATATCCATGAGGGGGTGGGTTTTATATTTTTAGGCCATGGTACTCCCAGTACACATTTCATGATCCACTTTACAAGGGCTGCTGTCATCATAAACGATACAGGTATCTGTTGACACTCTTCAGCCCATTAAGCCCTGTGCGGCATGCAGGAAGTATGTTACAGTATGGACTGACACACAAGATAGACAGGGCTGCTAATCTCAGCACTGGCAAATGTGTGTATGAGTGCATTTGTGTGTTTAAGTGTGTATAACTGTAGGTTTGAGTATTTGGGGTCCATTCTCACCCAGCAAATCATCCATTGCCATACTTTACAAGTCCTGGAGATGTTGTTCACCTTGGAATTACATTGGGACTCTCTGCACCATGTACTCTTTGTGGCACATGCGATAAATACATAAAACTGTATTAGCAATAACTAGATAGATAGGGGGTCTTATCTCAATCCTGGCAAATGTGCATGTGTGTAAGAACAGTATCCTGTGTGTGAATGAGAACTATATCCATTGGTTGGCTGTGGTTTACAATTTTCGGCCACTCTGCAGCCCTATAATCTCTGTGCCATGTGCAATACCTATGTAACAGTATGGAATAAATAACAAGATAGGCAGCCATTCTAATCCTTGGATACCATTCCCCTCTCAGGAATCATAGATGAACATACTTAGCTAGGCATCAACTCCTATATCACTAGGTGGCTTGCAAACTGGCTCACAGATAGAACCCATGGTATGAAAGAAGCAGACTCCATGTCAGACTGCTGACCAGTCACAAGTGGAGTCCCACAGGGTTTTGTCCTGGGTCCCATCATGTTTGGGATCTACACCTCTGAAGTTAAGCCTGACATGAAGGGACTTTGGCTAACAATGTTCACAGATGACTGCAAGGTGGCTGCTATTATTACCTCCCCACGTGATGTTGACATCCTGCATAAAGGCCTCACTGAGACCTATGACTGGTGTCAGAATCCTGGACATTATCTCAATGCCAGAAATGTGCCACCATCCCCTTTGGGAAAAACATGGTTTCCATGAATTATCACATTGATGGTAGTCCACTGAACACCAATGTCATTACAAAGAGTTAGGAACACAGGTTGATAGCGAGCTCTTTGTTGACCACCACACTGCAAAGTCCTTCTATATGTCACATCTCATTACTAAGGGTGTTGAATCCAGGAAGTAAGAGGTCATTGTCTCTCTCTACTCTCCCTCATTAGGCCAATCAATGAGTACAATGGTCCATTTGGCATGTACCTCACTGGACACCTGCAACAACTGGAGAGGTTGCAAAAGTACCTCACAGAGAGAATCCTAGGCTTTAAACACTTGCCCTATATGGACAGACTTCAATAACTCCAACTATTCTCTGTCTCATATTGGCTACTTAGAGGCAATCTCTGCCTGATTTACAAAGCCATGTTTGATGCTGCTCTCTCAGGAATCCTACATCTAAAGAACCCAATACATCTACACCACATGCCCTAAAAACCTTAACCCCATTTCCACAATCAATCAAACATGCTGAAGGGACAGGTTCAAAACCCAGAGACTACCCACACTATGGAATACACTTCACATACATGTCAAGGAGAGCACCACACTGGCCCTCTTCAAAAGAAATCTAGATGTCTAGATGGGGAATAGAAATCCCACCCCGAGGATCACTCCAGTGGCTATATTCGTTAGACACACTGGGGACTATTGTCAGGTGGCATGATGCCAGGGTATTCCCATGGGCTAGGCTTGTAAAGGCTCTATAGCCATTTGCCTAGTACATACTTATGAACCTATGGATCTCAGTTCTGGCAAACGTGTGTGTGTACATTACTGTGTATAAAAGTGTTTGTGAGTGTGTGAACATGTGGGTGAAAGTAGTTTGAGGCCCTTCTCACCCAGTACACCTACCATTGCCATACCTTACAAGGGCTGGTGATGTTATTCACTATATAGGTACCCTGGGACAATATTCACCATATAAGCTCCATGGTGTATGCAGTAATTGCATAATACTGTAGAACCAATGACTACATAGATAGCAGTTCTAATCTGAGTGCTGGCAAATATGTGTAAGTGTTTCTAAGTGTGTATATTTGTAGGATACAGCATTTTGAGGCCTCACTCTCCGAGTACACTGCCCATTGCCATACTTAAAAGACAAAAAAGGCTGAGTTATGTCCCAACTTCCAGTACACTGCCATAATTTCATGGGCTGATGATGTGGTTCACCTTAGAAGAACTGTGGGACACTTATCACACTAAAATCTCTGTGGCTCATACGATAAAGCATAACACTGTATTAGCAATAACTAGATAGGTAGGAATTCTAATCTCAGTCCTGACAAATGTATGTGTGTATGAGAACCATATTCTGTGTATGTGTCTGAGTGAGAACTATATCCATGAGGGGGTGGGTTTTACATTTCTAGGCCTTGGTACTCCCAGTACACATGTCAAGGTCCACATTACAAGGCCTGCTGTCTTCATAAACCATACAGGTATCTGTTGACACTCTTCAGCCCAGTAAGCCCTGTGCTGCATGCAAGAACTATATCACAGTATGGAATGACTAACGAGATATACAGGGCTGCTAATCTCAGTCCTGGCAAATGTGTGTATGAGTGTATTTGTGTGTTTGTGTATAACTGTAAGTTTGATTATTTGGGGTCCATTCCCACCCAGCAAATCACCCATTGCCATACTTTACAAGGCCTGTTGATGTTGTTCACCTTGGAATTACCTTGGAACTGTCTGCACCCTGTAAACTTTGTGGCACATGTGATAAATACATAACACTGTATTAGCAATAACTAGATACATAGGGGTTCTAATCTCAATCCCGCAAATGTGCGTGTGTGTAAGAACAGTATCCTGTGTGTGAATGAGGACTATATCTATTGGTTGGCTGTGGTTTACAATTTTAGGCCATGGTTTTCCCAGTACACGTCCCAAGGTCCACTTTACAAAGGCTGATGTTCACATCCACCATAGAGGTATTTGTGGACACTCTTCAGCCCTATAAGCCCTGTGCCACATGCAACAGTTATGTAACAGTATGGAATGAATAACATGATAGGCAGGTCTGCTAATGTCAGTACTGGCAATTGTGTGTGCATTGATGTGTATAGCAGTGTTTGTGAGTGTGTAGACTTGTAGGTGACAGTCTGTGTCCCTCCACACCCAGTACACACCCCATTGCCATATCTCACAAGGGCATGTGATGTTATTCACTTTACAGGTATCTTGGAACAGTCATCACGCTATTAGTTCCGTGCCACCTATGATAACTGCATAACACTGTAGTACCATTAAATGGATGGGTAGTGGTTCCAAAACCAACACTGGCAACTGTGATCCTGTGTATGTGTGTGTGTGTGTGTGTGTGTGTGTGTGTGTGTGTGTGTGTGTGTGTGTGTGTGTGTGTGTGTGTGTGTGTGAACAGTGTTCTCTGTGTGTTTGGTCAACACAATATCCTCTGGGGTGTGGGTTTTAGCAATTTGAGATGTGTTCCACCCACTACACCTACCACTGTCCACTTCACAAGGGCTGCTGTCGTCAACCACCATAGACTTACCTGTATCCACTCCTCGGCCCTATAATCTCTGTGGTTCATGCAGTAACTGTTATGCAGACCTGGTAAATGTGTACATATACAGCTGTACCTTGGCTCTGACATGATTGATGTGTTACCACTCTGCCATACCCCTCGTTGACAATTTCTGCAGGGCTGCTTCCTGCTGACACACAGACACCTTGAACATAAACAGAATAAGCATGTGAGGCTACATAAAGTCAGCATTACTAATACGAATAATGCATGATGGCTGAAAAGGCACACATACTCTGAAGGGTTGACAGCACCTTACACAACATTACATAGCTAAACTGTCCTTAAGTCACTCTGTGCATCAGAACTATATTATTATGTCCCTGCATCAGTGGTATGGATGACAGGTATGTGGCACAGGTATCATCATATGCACAGGTTGTTGTGTGGGTAAGCCAGAGGCCTAGACAGGGCCATACAGTTGACATCATGTGTGTGTGTTTGGGGATGTTCTATGAATGGGCCATGCAGATGTGGTGTGTGTGTGTGTGTGTGTGTGTGTGTGTGTGTGTGTGTGTGTGTGTGTGTGTGTGTGTGTGTGTGTGTGTGTGTGTGTGTGTGTGTGTGTGTGTGTGTGTGTGTGTGTGTGTATGTGTGTGTGCAGGAGGTGACCTGGCGGGTCCCTTACATGTGATCAAAATGCCACAAAGTCAAAACCCATATGGCTGAGACCATATGTTCAACTTTTGGAATCCTGACCAATTGTAACAGACATCTCCGTGCAGTGCGGAATGGAAATATAGTAGTAATGTAGTGCAATCTCAGAGTTGTATACTAAAGTTACGGGGGTGTGTGGGTGGTGTAGCCCCCTATGGGGGGTGCAGGGGCGTGTAGAAAGTGAGTTAGTGTTGTGTATTTTTTTTATTTTTACATGTTCAAAATTGCGGAAGTTGAACATATGGTCTCGGCCATATGGGTTTCGGCTTTCTTCAATTTCAATCATGTATAGTAGACCCGACCTGGCTGTGATTGGTGTTGTGTGTTTATTTATGCTCACAGTCATGTCATGTGGCAGCCCTACACAGGGGTATGGTGGACAGCTGTGGACTGTACATGTCAGGGTGTATAGTTCACCATCTCCGGCCATGGACGTGGGAACTGGTCCTGCCAGGGGTCTCACTGGCACCACCAGGCCCAAAGCCAGATGCAGTATTGCTTCCCGATGGTGACTGCTATCTGTTGGATTCATGTCCCTGACAGAACCAGCCAGGACCACATGCCCATGACCTGCTCCATTGTTGTATGGACAGCAGCCCCCTTCAGTAGTGCTGGTGGTACTGCCACTATGGCAGTGTGAAGGTACATGGCTCTGTAGACTCTTAGCTTATGTTGGTGCTGACCTATGTCCACATGGCCGACACCCATCTCCCACCAGATATTCTAGCACAGACATGCCTCAGTCAAGGATTGCCAAGGACTCGCCCCAGCAGCTATTCATGACCTCAGTATTTTGACGTGTGGTCTCAACAAGGTCATATATGTTGCCACATAAGCCAGGAAGAGTTGCATTTAAGACCCTGTGTTTTTGTCTGGTGTTGCATTCACTACATGCTTGTGCATCCATGACAGCCCGAAACATGTGTCTGTTGACATCGGCTATGGCACTTGTGACAGCGGCTTGATGGGCAGCAGTCCTTTTTTGAGAACCCCTGTCCATCTGCCTGTGTGGGACCTCATCTGCACTCTGGCTATGGGTAGTGGCTACACTCACACTTGCCATACTCACCACACTTGCCTGTTCCAGGTCACTATCTGAAAAACTATCCATTATCTGTGGCTGCTGGGGACGGGATATGTGTGGGCATTATTACTGTGGGTGGGGACATTGTGAATGACTGTGGGATGCTAACTGATGGCACAGATTCAGCTCATGACAACCCCACCTGTTCCCTTCTATGATCACCATCATTGTCAGAGTCTGAGTGGGAGGGACCATGACCACCATGTCCACTTGAGAGGCGAAGACAACATATGTAAATTATTATCTGCAGTATAAGGTTTGCTGGTACACACACATACACACACACACACACACACACACACACACACACACACACACACACACACACACACACACACACACACATACAGATGAGGTGGCACAAAGGCATTACACAGACCTCACAATAGCCAACTGGTGACATTCATGGCACAGTCAGACAACAACATACACACTCTGGACATGCCCTCAGCATCATGCAGTGCAGCCATTTTCACTTAATGTTACTACTAATATAAACCTCTGGGATACGTAAGTAGTGTTGGTAGGTGATGGACCTTTACCTAGCACACACTGCAGCCATGTACACATTATTTCTGTTCACCTGTATAGCACAGTGGCAACTCCTCCAGAACATACCTTTCAACTGTACAGAGTACAACAGGCTGGTTGCATGAGTGTGCACACCCTTAAACTAATACTTTGTTAAAGCACATTTTGATTTAATTACAGTAGTCAGTCCTCTTGGGGAGGTGTCTATCAGCATGGCACATCTTGACTTAGCAATATTTACACACTCTCCTTTGCAGAAGCCCTCATACTTTGTCAGATTGCAAGGGCATCTCTTGTGCACAGCCATCTTCAGGGAATCCCATGGAGTTCCTATTGGATGTAGATGTGGACTTTGGCTGTGCCATTCCAAAATGTTGATAGACTTCTGATGAAACCATTCTTTTTCTGATTTGGATGTATGCTTTGGGTCATTGTCATGTAGAAAGGTGAGATTCCTATCCATCTACAGCTTTCTAGCAGACACATGAAGATTTTGGGCAAAAAGGGACTGGTATTTGGAACTGTTCATAATCCCCCCACCTTGGCTAAAGGCCCACTTCCAGCTTATGAACAGCAACCCCAAAGCAGGACACTGCCATCACCATGCTTCACTGTGAGGATGGTGTTCTTTTGGTGATGCACATTGTTGTTATTATACCAAACAAACCTTTCGGAATTAGGGTCAAATAGTGCAACCTTGGTCTCACTACACCATAACACATTTTCCCACATGCTTTAGGGAGACCTGCTGTATTGTTCTTCAGAATTCAGCCAGACCTGGATGTTGTTCTCTGTGAGAAAAGGCTTTCATCTGCCAACCCTACCCCATAGGTCAGACATGTGGAGAATACAGGAGATTATGTCACATGTAGTACACAGTCAGTACCTGGCAGAGATTCCTCCAACTCTTTTAGTGTTTCTGTAGGTCTTCTGGTAGCCTCCCTGACTCATTTGGCTCTTGTCTTTCTACACATTTGGACAGATGTCCACTTCTTTGCAATGTCACATGCCACATTTTTTATCTTTTTATGACTGTTGTCACTGTGTTCCATTGTATATGCAATGCTGTGGAAATGTTTTTGCACCCATCTCTGGGCTGATACCTTTCAACAATGACATCCCTTTGATGCTTTGTAAGCTCTATGCAAACCATGGCTGTTGCTGTAGCAGGCAACTGGGTAAATGTCAGAAAAATCCTAGAAGGACAGCTGACTGTTATTTGGTGTTAATCAAAGAGTCTCTGTAATTGATAGCAGGTGTGTACCAAAGAAGACATAATGCTGTAATTATATCAAAGGCTGCTTCAACACATTATTAGCTTCAGCCCATGCACACTTCTGCATCTAGCTTATTGTACTTTTTTTATTTGTCATAATTGTACCCCTAACAGATCTGCTTGTTTTATAATTGAATTGTACAGGTTATAGGTCACATTAAAGTTTAGAAGAGTTTGGAAATGTGTTATAGTGGTCTCATTTTTTTATATCACAAATACCTGGCATTTTAACCTTTTATATGCACTGTATAAGATTAGTTTTTAGACTATGTCCCTAGTTTTTCACCTTTGTCCCCCCATTTTGTCATTCTTTGTCCAGATTTCTGGCAATGACAGGTTGTGAGGTATGCTATAGATATGTTACATCTCCTGCAAATAGGCCCCTGTCATGACCACTGTGACGCAATGCAGTTAACCCCACCACAAGTGAACGTGCACATATTGCAATATGGCTGAGAGTTGTGTGCATGGTAACATGCATGACCTTACCATGCCTGGGGTACTGGTGAGCGACAACAGGACAATCCCATACTCACTGGCTTCAGGCTGCTGTCTCACATCCAGACCAGAGGGTCCTATGTAGTTTTGGGGGAGAAGTATTGTCAGCAGACTCACATGTGGCATTGGCACAAGATGAATGCTACTTTTCTGCACATGTACAGTACAAGCTCTGATAGTACACAATATGCTGTCATTCACCATTGATGTGCACTTGTGTGCATTAGAAAACCCCACCCACAAATGCAGTTTGACCTGACATATGCATCTAGATACTCTACAGAATCCAGTTTGACTGCTACAGTGTTCAATTGATGTTCACTGGGGCCTTACCTGGATGGTCCTCGCCTGTTGCCTGGGTGCCACCCACCTCCACAACTTGTATTTCTTTTCTTGGCTTGGCTGGTATGTGGGGGATGCCCAAAGGTTGACAAGAAGCTCCTCTGTTGCTGTAAGTAGGGCCTGTGTGGTAGGACCCCCACCTGTAGCAGTATGGTCCCTGGCCACGGCAGCAGCCCTTTGCCGGGCATGACATATCAGGTCAGTTGCCTGATCCCTGACCTGATCGTATGTGCATCCGTGGTGGCCCAGGTTGTTAACTCTGTGGACAAGGTTGTCCCACAGGGTAGTCCACTCCCACAGATTGTGTTGGCCATGGTCAAACATCACCCCATGGTGCATCTGTGATGGCTGCTTTTTTGGCTACAGTATATGGTCGTTGTCTTTGCTGCTGTATGCCGCCTGGAAGACATAAACAGGGAAACACATCACAGGACCTCATACACTGGTCAAAGTTAATTACAGAACCTGCACATCTACATTGCCTATCATTAGCCACCACTTACAACCACATCATGCCCCTGTCATCTATCCGCACAATATGAACCTGCATTGCACTCTTGGTCCTGATGTGTCATGTTCCCCCCACTGAGGACCAGTGCATTGCACAACCCACCACTCATCATTCACCTTTGTGTAGAGAAATTACACTGGCCATCCACCTTGCAGATGGGATGTCAATGGTGCTCAGGCTTTGCTTGCATACAGTATTTAATGGAGCTGAGAGCATATACCTGGGTTCATGTAGGATGCAGACAGGAATGTTATCAGGTCCCATGGAGACTTACTTTTGTTGACTTCGGATAGGCATTATGCACCTGCTCCCTGATAATGAGAGATGGGGTGCAGCTGCTGGGCATATCCACCTATACTGATGGTGGGACAGGGGGATGATGTTTGACTTAACCTGTCTACAACGGTTTGGCTATAGCTGTGGTGTGTGTGTATGTGGTGTGATTGACCACCATTACAGGGTGGGGAGGGTTGTTACCTCTGAGATTGAAGACATATGTGAAGACAGCCTCTTAATTGGCCTTGTACTCATAGTTAGCCTTACAGTAATTCACCTGTGACCTTATGTACTCATAGGTTCATAGGTTCATAGGTTCATACTAGGCTATCTGCCCTAGGGCATTTATAAGCCTAGCCAGAATGTGTTTGGCTTTCGCCACCCATTTTAAATTTATTTTGCTATGCCCTTTTTCGAGGTTAGTATACTGTGCCTCTGTCTAACAGTGACACAGAAGTGATACCCGGGGTAAACCTATGATCTCCCATCCACTCATCAAGATTCCTCTTGAAGAGAGTCAATGAGGGACTCTGCCTAACCTGGACTGGGATTTTATTCCAGAGTGAAGGGAGCCTCTGGGTTATGAATCTGTCCCTCCAGCATGTCCTATTTATTTCAGTGCTGAGGTTCAAGTTTCTCGAGCGTAGCTCGATGGGATTTGATTTTCTGAGGTGCAGCATGTCCATTAATTCGGGTTGGACATGGCTTTATACGTCAGGCACAGGTCGCCTATGAGCAGGCGGTATGCCACTTAGTAGAGCTGGAGATACTTTAACCAGGCAGCATATGGCATCTGTTTGAGCCCTTTGATCCTCTTGGTGAGGTACTTTTGGGGTCTTTCCAGTTGCTGCAGATGTCTGGTAAGGTACATCCCAAAGGGCATTGTACTCAATTATGGGCCTGATGAGGGATGAGTAAAGAGGCACAATGACCTCCCTGATCTAGATGTGAATCCCTTCATGATTAGGTGGGCTATATAAAATGTTTTTCTAACCACTTTGGCCACGTGGTTGTCAAATGAGAGATTGCTATCAACTTGGGTCCCCAGGTCCCTAATTACTTCTTCTGTACTTAATGGATTACCACCTATGTGGTAATTTGTGCACTGTTTTTGCTAAAGGGATGACTATACACTTTTTGGCATTTTGCTTGAGGCCATGGCTCTGGCACCAGTTGTCTGTTTCTATGAGGCCCTTTTGGAGGATGCTTGTGTCGGCTGGAGAGTCGATTATGGTGCCCAGTTTGCAGTCATCTGCGAACTTGGTCAGCCACAGTCCTTCCATGTTGGCCTGTACCTCTGAGAAATATATACCGAACAAGAGAGGTCCCAGGACTGAGCCTTGTGGGACACCACTTGTAACTGGTTTGGAGTCTGACATGACTCCAGCAATTCTAACCATGTGGGTTCTGTCCTTGAGCCAGTTTGCAATCCATCTAGTGACATAGGGGTTTATATTTAAGCTGGTGAGCTTATCTATAATGCCCGAGTGGGGTATTGTATCGAAGGCTTTTGCGAGGTCCAGGTAGGCTGTGTGGACCACCTTCCCCTCGTCAATGGCCTTGGTGACTGTTTCAAAGAAATCAACCAGGTTTAAGAGGCAGGATCTGCCCTTGACAAAGCTGAACTGGGTAGGATCCAGTGTTTGTAGGTCCCCAGTATCTTTATTTATGAGGTCCATGATGATCCTTTCCATAGCTTTGCAGACCAAGCTAGTCAGGCTTATGGGGCGATAGTTTCCAGGATCCGTTGATTCACCACCTTTATGGAGAGGGACCACTGTTGCTGTACGCCACTCTTTGGGCACAGATCCTGTAGTAAGGCTGAGATTGAACAGTAGTTTTATGTTTGGGTTTAGCTCTTCTTGGAGTTCATGTAGGACGCAGCCCGGGACACCATCTGGTCCCATTGATGCTGTGTTTTTTGCTTTGGAGAGGGCGGCTCTTACCTGAGCATCTGAGATGTCAGGGGGGCAGCACTCTGCTGGGATAGATATTTACCCTTTTGGTGGGGAGGGGGGGGAGAAGGTTGCGCTGACCCTGTCAGCTAGGATGTTGGCAATGTCTGTGGGTTGTGTATTTTTGTCATTTTGGACTAATTCTGAGCATATCTGGGAATTACCACCCAGGTTCCTAACATAACTAAAGAAAGCCTTGTGATTATCCTTAGTGTCCTGTGCAATTTTCTCTCGAAGCTGGCCTTAGACAATTTTATGTGTGCCCGTAGTTTTTTGCTAATACTGATCAGTGATGCCTTCCCTTTTTGGGATTTTGCTCTATCATTTAGTAGCTTCCTCCTTCTATTGTATAGTTTGTTTATGGCTGGGGTCCACCAGACAGGATGTCTGCCTTTGGAGGATTGGGTCTTGGTTTTATTTGGGATCGCATGATCCATGCATTCCTGAAGGTGTTCATAGAATGCGTTTATAAAGGATTCTGCAGTCTGGGCCATATTTCCCACAGGCCTGGGGGCTTTGAAGGATTCCACCTCAGTTTTGAGGAGTGTGAAATTTGCTTTAGAGGAGTTTTTCATTGTGGTTTTCTGGGCAGGGGGTGGGGTCAGGATGTGAATATCCAGCGAGATTAGTTTATGGTCTGATCTTACCAGTGAGGGATACACTTCTGGTCTGGAGCATAGAGTCCCCATGTTGGTGATGATCAGGTCCAGTATGTTTTCCCCTCTTGTGGGAGTGGTAACAAGTTGTTCCATAGCATTTGAGTTTATAAATTCTAGGAACCTTTGGGCTAGGGTGTTGGAGCTAGAGTAATGCTCCCAGTCTGTGTTTGGGTAGTTGAAGTCACCCAATATAACGGTGTTTGGAGAGACCTTCATATTTTCCAGTGTTCTCAGGAAGGCCGAGTGGGGTTCCTGGGTTTGGGAGGGTGGTCTGTAGCAGGCTATAAACTGGAAGGCAGTTTTACCCACTGTTAGTTGCACATGGATAGTCTCTGATGCTTCTTGCTTTGCCACCAACCTGGAGGTGTGAGCATCTTTGATGAATATCAATACTCCCCCTCCTTTTGTGGTTCGGTCCAAGTTTTGGGGCCGAAAAGCATGGTATGAGGTATAACCTGGTAGTGCTGGGGTGTTCTCGGGAGCCCTGAACCAGGTTTCTGTTGCTGCACAGATATCGATGTTCTCCATGCTAAGGAGAGTTTCGAGTGCATGCATCTTGAGGTTTAGACTTCTGGTGTTGAGTAGGATTACTCTTAGTTTCTTATCCCTTGTGATACCTATGGATGTGGATTTGTCTTTTGAGCCTTGCCTAAAAAAGGCACTATGGGGGTAGCAAGAGCCTTTGCCAATACCCGAAAGCCCAGGGGTGACAGGCGCAAACTGTCTCTAGCGAAGCATCGTGGCTTGTCGAGCATATCATCCCAAGCTGACAGGCATTGGATCCCCTTTGAATGACACCAATACTTAAGCCAATTGTTGAAATTGATCATCTTGTCTTCATATTGTGTTATCATTCTTGGTGAGGGTAAGATGCTACTCAAGGTCAGGGTCATACCGGCCCAGGCTACATGCTCAGAGAGCTCCTTTATGTCTCTTTTCATGTAGTCCAGGGAGGTACGTCTCAGGTCATTCACACCAGCATGGACAATGACTGAGTCATATTTGTACTTGCCTTGGAGTGACCTGAGTGCTTGTGCTATGTGGCGGATCCTAGCACCCGACAGGCTGCTCACCGTGACCCTCTCCTTGTTCAGCCTGGTGATTGGGACGTCAGTGTGCCTGATGATAGAGTCACTTATTACAAGTGTATCAGGTGTGTTGCTTAGTCTTAAGGGCTGTGACTGTTTGGCACACTGGCTTTGTGAGATATGTGCTGCACGTGTTTTGTTTTGGGGTAGCGGCTGCTTGGGTGTCTGCTTTGGAGGTCTCTGCTGCTTTGGCAGATCTTTATTTAGAGCCTCCGAGTATGTTTTTGTGTGATTATGTGTTTGGTTTGCTGTCGTGGTAGGTCTATGTGAGACTGGAGTTGTAGTGAGTGTGGTTTCCTTCAGACAAAGGTTGACTTGCTTCCAAGTTGGTGCCTGCTCCTACTTGGCCCTGTACAGCCAATATAGCAACTAATTATTACTCTACCTTGGTGGAGGCAGGTTCTATGAGAGAGGTATTGCTGAGTCCATACAGCTATGTAGGTGCTCATATAGCTATTTGTAGTAGGCATGGACACAAGGTCATAACACAGCTGGATACCTCTCCAATTTCAACCTGATAATCATGCTTATTATAGTACTCATGTCTGTGTCAGGGCATTGCAACTACCAGTAGCTGTAGAAATGTATGTCTGTTGGATGCACGGAAACTAAGATTACACATGTGTACAATGTGTACAGCTGATTTACCTGACATTTTGCATCCCATGTCTGTTGTTATGAGGCTTCCCGGTACACCTACTCATGCATACATGTGTACAGGTAATAGCTGAAATACATTTCTGTTCTATGTCAGTATGGCACACTGTATTCACACTCTTGCTGCTAGGTCATACCTATCAATCTGTTAGAACAAGAAATCTGGAGGATGCCACACATAAATGGGGGGCAATGGCTCAAAATTAGTGGCACTTTCTTAATATTGTTGTAACACACTTAAGTTATTTGATAGCACAGTAGCCTTTGCATTCACAGAAATACCCTGGAGGATGTCTGACAGTCATATGTATGCTAGTATGTTCTAATGTCAGTCTTCACAGATTTGCCAATGATTTGCCAGACATAACAGAAATCTATGAGTAAATGACTACAAATGTGAGGCACACATATGGTCAGTGTGCATAACACTGGACAGTTGAATGGTATGAGCTCAGTATATCATATGCAGTTCAATACACACATCTGTAACAGTAGTTTACTATGCAAATACCCTGTATAGGTCTCTCAGGTTTGTGAGACAAACATGTATATCAGTTTTGTATTCACAAGTAACATATGGATATCTACAACATCCCAGTAGCTGGCCTAGCAGTGTCACAGTCAGTATTGTTCAACAGACACTCCAGTTGTCCTCATATGTGAGCCATTCCTTCCTGGGGTAACTCAGGGGGCTGAGCTGTGATCTATGTCACTGCAGACAGACCCAGATGCTATGGCCATAGGTGCTGATCAGCAGTATATCAGTACAGCACGTCTTATTGAGACATATTTGTTTAACATCCTATATCCCATTATTGCATACCCCCTACTGCATTCCATCACATGCTTACTTGTTTGACATACCTTTTTTTCCTCAAGTATTGTTGGTTTGGATTCCAGGTCCTGTTTCTGTTTCTGTCTCTGTGTGTGTTTGTGTGTGTGTGTGTGTGTGTGTGTGTGTGTGTGTGTGTGTATGTCTCTCTGTCTACCCATGTAGAGGTATAGACCTGTTTTGCATAGGCAGCAGCTTGCCTTTTGAAGGTAATGCTAATGAGCAGGTGATGGCCTGTGCACCAACTGGTGTCCCCCACTTGCTACTTGCATGCAGAACAGCTTTGTTGTTATTCCTATCACTAATGGCATGGCAACACACTCCGATAACTGAGTACTTCTTATGGGTGTTTCCCCCTTTCCTTGCCTATTAGGAGGACATCATGGAGGTGTTTGAACAACAGCATCACAGAGGGTAGCTGGAAATACCTCTTACAACAAAACATGTGGAGACAGCCTAACAAAATGGGGGAGAAGGTCCCAGACTTAGGGACAAAATGTGAGTATTGTTGTTATACATTTGGATTCATGCTAGTTTAACAGGGTTTGTGTTGGCATGTATATTCTGCATGGGTCTCAGTCTGACAGTGTTATGTGGTTGACATAACTCTCAACTGTAGGGCTATCTGCAGAATGGCCAGAGGTTTGACTCTTATGTTTAGTCTGTTCTCTGACGTTGTTGTCCTTTGCAAATAAGTAGCATACCCTGGGTATTGTATTCAGTAAATGCTAACTTCCATTTGTGTCTGACTTCATATCCCTCAGTTAAGATATGTTACAACAAATCCTGTAACACCAGCAATTTTCTCAGTTTATAACAGCAATATTTCAATTATGACCCTGTGTTTGGGCCTCTGTCCCACAATTATGTCAGACTTTGTCCAGATGTCATGCAGTAAGCGGTTGATAGGTATGGTATATCATTAGTTAGTGCCTTCCTTCCTGATATCATCCCAGTGAGGTAGTAGAATGCCAGACATATTATGAGTAAGAGGCCATATATATGAAGACAGAGCCTGGACATTCTGTGAGAATCTGTACAGTTGAGGGGTATGTGTATGTGTATCAATTGTTAACAGGCTGTCAGGATTGTGTAGCAGTGTAGTGTGTAAATGTTTGTTGTGCTGTGTAGTGAGGGAGTACATTTAATTGGCATGGCTCATTTTCTATCTGATTGTGCATGCTGCTCCAGTTTCTGGTGTTCTATCAGCTGTATATGTTTGTAGGGACAGACTGAGACATGTTTTGTACCACTGCAGGAGTCAGACTACACTGTGACTTGGGGCAGTATATGTAAGGGTAGTGTGTGAGTGTCAAACATGATATTTATGTTCACACAGTCATTATTCTCTATTGTTCATTTGGCTTACCAATATGTCACTGTGACAGTGGTGAAATTAGTTGTGGGTATGCAGGCTCAAACTGGTGATTGTTCACTACTGTTACGTCCCTGTAGTGCCTGACATATTTGCAAATGCATGTGTAATTCTCCATAGCTGACTTGGGTTAGTGTTGTGCCAGTCTGACTGTAGTTTGGATGGTGCTTGGTGACATGTTAAGCAGCTCAGTGTACTTTCCCTAATGTTATGTTATGTCCAGATATTCGTAGGATGTCCAGATGTCTGGCTCATATCTTTGGTCTGGTCCCCATAAGTGTTGTGTATGTCTGACAGATCAGTGGGATGACGTGAGGAATTCAGGCACTAACTAATGAGAAGCACTTGAGTCTTGGAGTTCTGCTATTTCAGTCAATATGTGTTAGAACAGACAGTGTTATAGTAGCAACTGTCTTAGGTTATCTAGCCAAGTATTTCAGATATGTCCCTATTTTCATGGCTTTCTCCCCCCCCCCATTTTGGCAGGCTTAGGCCAGATTCATTGCATCTGGAGTTCTGAGAATATCTCTCAACTGGCCGAATTGTTGCAGAACATCCAGGTTTATGGCTCATATTTTGTCTCTCTTCCAAAAATTATTCTAATTTCTCTGGTAAATCAGTGTGATGAACTGAGGATTTCTGTCAGTAAATGATGACATAATTTCAGTTCCAGAACTCACATCCTTCAGAACATGTATGCAGAAACAAACCCTGTTACTTGAGCAAATTTCTACATTTCTAAGAGTAATATTTGAAATATATCCCTAGTTGTGGCCCATTGTATTCCTATTTTTACAGCCTTTGTCCAAATTTCTTGCACTAACTGGTTGAGAGGTATGGTTCTGAGATATGAATGCACTACATGTTATGAGTATGCATACACACACATGTATACATATACATATATATATATATATATATATATATATATATATATATATATACATATATATATATATATAGACAGACACACACACACACACACACACACATATATATATATTTATATATATATATATATATATATATATATATATATATATATATATATATATACACATCTTAATATATTTTCATATATATATTTATATATATATATATATATATATATATATATATATATATATATATATATACACACATCTTAATATATTTTCATATATATATATATATATATATATATATATATATATATATATATATATATATATATATATATATATATATATATATATATATATATATATATATATATATATATATATATATATATATATATATGTATATATATATATATATATATATATAAAATTATATATATCTGTATATGTATATATAAAAAACCTGAGTGATTTCACAGATCTTTTTTCCCCTAATGTTGAATGACTCTACTGCATGATATGTTTGAAAAAGCACCAGAAACTCCTAAAGTTCAAATGGTGTAGTGGTACATTGCTCTGACTATAGTGCACATGTTCCTGTATTCAAGACTTGGCAGGGCTAATTATTTTGTTGCTAGGCAGGACAGTGGCTTATGGAGACAGAGCGACTAAAGCAGCTTTAAGTGGGTTTGCACGGGTGTGTGCGATGCTAAGTGATGCCAACATGTGGTTACCTGTAGAGGTGCTTGATCTGTTTTGGTTTCACTTAGCATTGCAAAAACACCACTCCACAAACCAACTCACCAAGGACAAAAAAAAAATACACTGAACAACTGGAGAAATGGTCACTATCCACTTTTACTGTGTTCCTAGTACTTCGGCATCAAGTCTTTCAGGGAAAACTCATACACAAGAATGGTGTGCTTTATATACATTTCACTACATTCATTATTCAATTCAATTATACAATATTTGATCAATTAATCAGTGAGTCAAGAAGGTTAAAATCTAAAGTGCATCCTGAACAATAAAGTACTTCAGAAACATTAAAAGTGCATCAAAACATATACAGTGCAACCCCTTACATTCCTATTGCGTTTAACATTATAATTTAAGAAGTTGATACAAGAGCACTTATGCATCTCTAGATTAACAAATGCTAAAACATAGCATTGCTCAAACTCGCTTACTCCCACTTACACCTGTGCTAATTGCTTTAAAAGAAAAGAAAAAAGGTCATAGGAAAGTGGTGAAAAAGGGGCATGTAGAGTGAAAAACAATATAAAAGGTAGCTAGGGATGTGCAGGACAGGTGTACGGAAGGTCAATAGCTGTTCATTTGTAATACAGCAACAGCTGTGCATTTGTATGAAATTTGGAGGTGAATTTGGACACTCAAACCCTGAGAGATGGACAACAGAAATTTGTTGTCAAGCCAACTGGACCAGATTACATGTGTCCAGTGGACACCTGTGCAAAATGGACAGCTATATATGGGATGATGATTGTTTTGGGGACAGATGCCCTTTTTTTCTTTGTTAAAGTGAGAGTGGGATGTTGGGGAAGGATTGTAGGTATGTCTGCGAGGTAGGTTGGGTAGGGAGACAGACAAGATAGACAGGACAGCAGACAGGGGCAGTGTATGACACATGGAGTAAACACCTTGGACGGGGAGGGTGTTTGGGAATCAGAGGCCCATGACACCCCACATGGATATGGTGGGATTGACATCCCCACCTGCAAGTAGTCACAACTGCACCTTCACATCCCCAATGGTGGCTGTGCTGGGGGCAGGATAGGAGGGGCAGCCTGCTACTTAAGGTGCACCACACGGCCCTCCATCTGGCACAGCTGGCCTCCCAACTCAGGGAGCATGGCACTGCGCACCATACTCTAGAACTGACGGTAGATGATGGGCTCATCTCCGTACCTGCCCCCAGGTGGTGCAGGGCCTGCAGGAGATGAAGTTCCATAGTGGGTCCCAGATGTGCTCAGTCCTGGTGCCATGGCCAGATGGGGAGGGACAGTAGATCCACTGGGATCAGCCTTCCCAAACATGCTGTGGAATTGAGATTTTCCATGATATATTGGTTAGTCATGAACAAAAGATTTCAATATTAGATTTAAAGGCATGTGTGGGTGTTCAATTAACCCAAAACAACAGATGTGAAACAGTTGCATAGCAAACAGAACACATGCATAACTGGAACAACAGTAAGCATTGTAACAGCATGGCAGTAACAATGACAGCAACAGGCCACCAACAATGGTATTTCAACAAGGTATGTTAACATGCAACCAGTTAATGATATGAACAATAATGTAACACATGTCCCAACATAAGGTTTGGTAACAGCATACCTGTAGTATATGGATAATAATTAGTGATGCAGATGAGGGTTGGGGGGAGAGAAAAAAAGTCCATTAACAACTCTGTAGGTCTCCGTTTTTACAACAGTACTGTGCAGTACTCTAGAGGTCTGCTCTCACTTTACAACTACCTATGGCCTACCTATGACATACCCATATTTGTGAGTTAGGCCATATAGACTGCCTTCTGTACAATGGTGCCCACATGATGAGAAATTGTTAGGTTGCTACCAACCTCGGTGCACAAGTCACCTCAAACATGATTGCATGCTCAGTACATTATTACTGTCATACTTAGTGTGGATGACATCTGCTACAGCAGGGGAGTGATGGCTCTTCTGGCATTCCATTTGTGGTAATGCTTCTTGTACCAGTCAGTAATTGGGTGAATGCCTCTTGGGGGATGGCCACATCAGTAGGGGGATGTAAGACAGTGGGCAGCTTGCAAGCATCCATACACCTGATCAGCCACAGACCACTGCTATTTTCCTGTACCTCAGATATATATATGTTAAACAGTAGAGGTCCCCAAAGCAATCATTGTGGTACACCATTGTGGGTGAATCTACTATTAGAGGTGGGTTCTACTACTTTGACTGAGTGGCTACTATCATTGGGCCAGTTAACTACCCATCTGGTAACCTACAGGTTGATGCATGGCTGTGTAGGCTTATGTATACAGTCCACATGGGGATTAGTGTGAAAGGATTGGGCTAGGTGAAGGTAGGCATTGTTCACTATCTTCCCTTCTTCCCTGTGTTTGTTGACCAATGCAGAGAAGTCAATTAGGTTTCACAGGCCTGATCTCCCTTTGACAATACCATTGTGTGTGGGCCCAGGCATTCTGATGTTGCCAATGTCCCTGTTCATAATGTTCTTGATATTGCCTCTCATGCTCTTGCAGAGCAGGCTAGTTAGGCTGATGTGCATCAAATTGGCTGGGTTGGTGGATTGCTCCACCTCTGTGTATAGGATGACAGTGGCTGTCCTCTGTGCAGGTGGGATGACACTGGTGCTCAGGCTGTGGTTGATTACAGTGCAGAATGGATTTAAGACCCAATGCCAGTGTTCATGTCGGATGCAGCCAGGGATTGTATCATGACTATGGAGACCTCTGTGTGTTGTCTTTGAGAGGGCATTATGGACCTGTTTCCTGATGATGAGGGGAGGGAGGCAGGTGCTGTACATGTACATGTGTACCACTGGGAGGACAGGGAGAGTGGTGCTAACATTTCACCTGTCTGCAGCTGGTTGCCTATATCTATGCCATATGTGCATGTGGTGTTATTGACCACTACTACAGTGCAGATCTGTGTGCTTCCTCTGGAATTGCAGACACATATGTAGAAGGCCTACTGATCTGCCTTGGTGGATGTGTCTGATTTACACTCAAAAACAGCCTTAGAGTATATCACCTGTGCCCTTATTTACTTTATAGACCAAGGTGACATTGTTCCATTGAGGCATCTGTTTATGCTTGGCCCATCCAGCAATTGTTTCCACCGATTATGGTATTTGTGTATTGCTGCTGTCCACCACAGGTGTTTATCCTACATTAAGGGAGATGATGTTCTCCTGTCAGGTACTGCTGAGTCCATACAGCTATGCGGGTACCCACATAGTATTGTGGTGTGGGACTGGCCAATGCTGCTAGTTCCCACAAATGGGACGTTGCCTGTATGGCTACTTCTACCTACTCTGAGGGGATTTATAGTCATTTGTGCACAGTTCATTCTATTTGACACTGTAAAGGGGGAGTGGAGAGCAGGGGACATGGTGACCTGAACAATGATGGCTATGTGTTCAGATATTACCAAGGGGGATGGCACTGTAGGAGTGCTACAGTGGCCACTCATGTTGGTTTGGACCAGGTACATGATATTCCCACCTGCTGTAGCAGTGTTGACCGGCTGGTCCACTGCATTGGCATTGGCAAAGATGAGGAATCTATGTGCATTCATGTACAGGTGGCATAGGTCAGGCACGCTATGGTTGGGTATTTGAAGTCACCCAGGAGCATCATAGATAATTGAAACTTGACAGATTCCAGCAGGTCCCAATAGGTGTAGTGGGTGTCCATAGTCATGGTTGGAGGCTTGTAGCTAGCTATGATTTGAGTAGGTGTTTTGTCAACTGTTAACTGCACTCGCAATGTCACCCATGTGACATACTGTTTGGCCAGTCTGGAGGTGTGTATGTGTATGCTAATGTTCAACAATCCACCTCCTGTGGCTTTGTGGGCCTCTATTTGGGGTCAAAACATATGATGGGATGAGTGACCTGGCAAGATTGGTGTGCTCTCCACAGCTAGAAAGCAGGTGTCAGTGACTGCACAAATGTCAGCATCCTACAGGACAAGGTACGCTTGCATTGACATGGGTGCCATGGTAAGACACCTAGCTCCTGTTAGAGCAAGACATCTGTACAAAGGCACACATAAATGGTGGGCAAAGGCCGGTAAATAGTGTCACTTTATGAATCTAGCTGAAACACACTTATTTGCCAGCAAAGACGGTGTCACATTCACAGGTGTGCTCTTCAGGATATGACATTGGATAATGAAATGTATGCTAATTTGTTATGACTTCAGTCATTAATGGTTTGCCAGTAATGTGCCAGAAAGTACAAAACTGTCTGAGGCATTGATTACAAATATGAGGCAGACATGTGGTCAGTTTGCAAAACTCTGGACAGTTGTCAGATATGGGGTCAGTACATTACATACAGTTCAACACACATATCTGCACCTGTTGTGTAGTATGCACATACCCTATGTACATCTCTTACATTTGTAAGACAAGCATATGTATCAGAGTAGCATTCACAGATGACATATGAATAATTACAACATTCGATGTAGCTGGCCTACCAGTGACACACTCAGTATTGGACAACAGAGACTCCATTAGTAGTCATACATGAGCGAACTTTTGCTGGGTTGACTCAGGGGCCAGAGATGTGCTCTGTGCCAATGCAGGCAGGGCAAAATGGCCATAGGTGCTGGACAGCAGCATGTGAGTCCAGCAGGTCTTGCTGTGGCCTAGTGTTTAATGTCCCATTTGACATCATTATATCCCCCCCTTCTGCATTCCATAGCATGATTACATGATCGACATACCTGTTAAAGTGCTCAGGAGTTCCCTCACAACAATGCAAATGGTTAGATTTGTGTAGTCGCAGTCTGTCTTTGTGTAGATGGGTTGAGACCTGTGCTGCATAGGCAGCAGCTTGCCTTTTGGAGGCACTGCTCATGAGCAGGTGATGGTCTGTGCACCAATCGTTGTCTTCCACTTGCTACTTTCATCCAAAGCAGCTGTGTAGTCTTTCCATTTGCCAGTGCCATAGCAACACAGTTCTATAATTACAGACATCATGTGTGCCTTGCCCACACTGCGGTGGTGGTGCTGCGGTAGCATTGTCACATCACAGTAAGACATTGTCCTGTTCGGTTCTCAGCTAAAGCGTCTTCTGTGTGGAGACATGCGTGAATGGGTGTACCTTCATTGAAGGTTGTGCACCAGGGATGGCAACTCGGCACGTAAAAATCTACTGCCAATCATTAGCAGACAGGAGTTCCGCTGTGGTGACCTCTAACCAGGAAAAGCCAAAAGACACAACAACATGTGTGCCTTGCCCCTTTTACTTCCCTGCATGGGGGACATTATGGATGAGTGGGGTCTACAGCTTCACAGAGAATAGGTGGGAATACTCTCAGGAGAGGCATGTGGAGACAGCCCAGCAACATGGGGAACAAAGCTCCAAAACTGGGTACAGATTGTAAGTCAATAGTGCTGTTATACACATAGAGGGTTGCTAGTGTAACAGGGTTCATCTGAACATGCATTTTCTGTGTGACCTGACATCTGACAGTGATATGTCACTGACATACCTCTTAACTGTGCTGATGTCCATAGACTGCCCAGGGGTCCGCCTGTTATGTCTGGTCTGTTCCTCAGACAATGTCAGTTTTTCTAGAAGCAGTAGGATAATGTGAGGATAGTAGCCAGTGTAACTGTTGACATCCATAGGTGTTTCAGACATCATATCCTCCAGGGATGTTATGTTACAACAAAGCATGTGACATTGTCAACTGTTTCAGTTTGTAACACCATTATGTGAAATATGTCCTTCTTTCTAGGCCCCTGTCCCCCAAGTATGTCATGCTTTGTCCAGATGTCTTACAGTAAGAGGGTCAGAGGTATGTGATAGCATTATTTATTGACTGCACTCAAGGTATCATCCCACTGACTTAGCAGACTCCTGGAAGTGTATGCAGCAGTGGTCCTGAATATGGTCTCACATCCTGGACATTCTGTGAAATCTGTACATATGAGAGTTATGTATGCCTAGCCATTGTGATGTGACTGCCAAGATTGTGTAGCAGTGTTGTGTGTAGATGTTTGTTTGGCTGGGTAGAGAGAGTAGCAGATGTGAGTGTCACAGATCCTTTTTCTATCTGACTTTGCATGCTGCTATGGCTGCTGGTGGTCTATCAGGTGTGTATGTTTGTTGGGGCAGACTGAGAAAGGTCCTGTAGCACCTCAGGATTCCCAGTACACCATGAGTTGGGCCCGTATCTGTCAGTGTATTGTGTGTCTGACAATCAGGATATGTTCATTCAAACAGTGGTTCTACTCTAGAGTTCATTTGGGGTACTGGTATGTTGCTGTGACTGTGGTGCAAATGGTTGTGGGTTGACATTTATGCACCACTACCTGCTTTTCCCTACGGTTCAATCCCTGTAGTGCATGATATATTTGGATATACATGGCTAATTACCCCAAGCTGACCTAGGTTAGTGTAATGTTGGTCTTACTGTGGTTCAGAAGGTGTTGGGTAACATGGGTAGTGGCTGTCACAGGTTTTTCCATTCTGTTACATGACTACGGTCATACGTCTCCACTGTCCAAATGTCTAGACACTGGCCTGATGTTTGGCTCATGTTTTGTCTATTGGCCACAACAGTTGTGTGTTTCTGAAAAATCACTGGGATGATGTGAGCACTGACATCAGTAAAATTTGACATTCATTTGTGTTTCAGACCTGGAATCTGGCATTGTATGTTAAAGCAACACCATGCCACTCTAGAAGACTTCAACATGTATGACAGACATATTTCAAAAATGTCACTATTGTTTTCCCTTTAACCCCCCCATTTGTCGGGCTTTTTGCAGATTTGTTGCAATAAAAGGTTGGTTATCTTTCTATATATCTCTGTATGACTACATCTCTGTATGAATATAGATATATATATATATATATATATATATCTATATATATATATATCTATATATTTATATATATATATATATATATATATACATATATAGATACACACACACACACACACACACACACACACACACACACACACACACACACACATATATATATATATATATATATATATAGGGTTCCTAACCTCATATGGTCACGACCATAAGTTCAAATTTGCAGAAGTTCAAGCGTTTCAACGGAAATCTCTTTAAGGGGAGGTTTCCATTTTGATCAACGTGGTGCTATCTCAGAGTTGGTATATTTAAATAGCAGGGAGTGTGGGGGGGTACAAGGGGGCTTGCCGCCCTGCTTACAACAGTTTATTTTGTTTTCTTTTCTTTTTTTGTTTTTATTCATAGTCAAAGTTTTTTAACTTCAAACAGGATGGTTCGAACATTCCGTGTTCGAAGTTATTTAACTTCAACTATGTAATATAGACCCAAATATATAGATAAATATATGTACACCCACATATATATAAATAAATATATATATGTATATATATATATATATATATATATATATACATATATATAGAGGTATGTATATATACATATAAATGTACATGACAGTACTATGAATATATGATTCCCCCTTATGTTGAATGACTTTTGTGCATGATATGTTTGTAAAGACATTACAAATTCTTGCAGCTTGGATGGTGTTGAGGTATGTTACTGTGATTGTTGTGCACAGGGTCCAGGGTTCTGGACTAGGAAGGGATTACTTTTTTCATTAATGTTAAATGACCAGAATGAATGATATGTTTGTAAAAGCATTACAAATTCCCACAACTCAGATGTTGTAGTAGTACTTTGCTGTGATTGTAGTGCACAGCATTCCGGGTTCAAGACTTGGTTCATAGGTTGGTGCTAGACTATCGGCCCTAAGGCCTATAGAAGCCTAGCCATAACAATTCCCTGGCTATTTCTTCCCACACTATTTACTTCCCTAGACCCCTGTCTAGCAGGGCGACTTACATGATCCTAGAGTTGAATTTCCGTTCTCCATTCCAATCATCAAGGTTCCTTTTGAAGAGGGCCAAAGAGGTGCTCTTCTTGACATGTATGGGCAGTCTATTCCCGAGTCTGGGGAGTCTCTTGGTTAGGAACGTATCCCTCCAGCATGTTTTTTGTTGTGATGACAAGGTTTAGATCCCTGGAGCATGTGACTCTGAGGGATTGGGATTTCTTTAAGTGTAGCATGTCCAACAGGTCTGGGTTTGACATTGCCTTGTATGTTAAGCAGAAATTGCCTCTGAGTAGATGATATGCGACAGAGTATAGCTGGAGTTATTTAAGACGGTCAGCATAGGGCATCTGCTTTAGGCATGTGATTGTTTTAGTGAGGTATTTCTGCAGCCTTTCCAGTTGTTGCAGATATCTTGAGAGGTACATACCAAACATGGCATTGTATTCTATAATGGGTCTAATGAGGGATGAGTACAGTGGAACAATGATCTCCTTTTTTCTGCATGAAAAGCCCTTAGTGATGAGGTGTGCCACATAGAAGGATTTCCTGACTGTTCTGGTGATGTGGTTATCGAAGATGAGACCACTATCCACCTGTGTCCCTAAGTTTCTTATCACACTTTCAGTGTTTAGTGTACTGCCAACTATGTGGTAATTCATGGGTACATGTTTTTTTCCCAAATTGGATAAATATACATTTCTTGGCATTGAGCTTGAGCCCATGGCTCTTGCACCAAGCATCTGTTTCTGTAAGGCCCTTTTGTAGAGTATTCACATCATTTGGGGATTCATTAATGGCTCCCAGTTTGCAGTCATCTGTGAACTTTGTTAGCCAGAGTTCCTTAGTGTTGGCCTGTACTTCAGAGAGGTAGATGTCAAACAAGAGCGGTCCCAGGACTGAACCCTGAGGTACTCCATTTGTCTCTTGTCTGGAGTTGGATTAGGAGTCGGCTACATTTACAGTGTGGGATTCTGTCAGTAAGCAATTTGGCAACACATCGAGTGATGTAGGGATTAATGCCCAGCATAGTAAGTCTATCTTTGATTCAAGAGTGAGAGATGGTGTCAAAGGCCTTGGCAAGGTCCATATAGGCTGTGTGGACTGCCTTATCCTCGTCCACAGCTCTGGAGACTGATTCAAAGAAGTCAATCAGGTTCAGGAGACAATGTCGGCACTTCACGAACCCAAACTTTGTGGGGTCCAGTGTTTGAAGGTTGCCACTGTCTTTGTTTATAAGTTCCATGATAATACGTTCCATGGCCTTGTAGATCAGGCTCATCAGACTGATGGGGACAGTAGTTCCTGGGATTCAAGGTGGATCCCCCATTTTGGAGTGGGATAACTGTAGCTGTGTGCCACTCAGTGAGCATGAAGCCTGAGGTGAGGCTATGATTAAACATCACTCTTAGGCGAGGTGCCAGTTCATTTTGTAGTTCATGTAGTACACATCACGGGATGTCATATGGTCCCATGGATGCTGTATTCTTAACTTTAGAGAGTACGTTATTTACCTGTGTGGCCATTATTACCAGAATCTGACAATCTTCCGGTATTGAGATTGGCCATTTAATGGGTGAGAGGGGGTGAAGTTGGCACTGAATTGATCTGCCAGGATATTGGCAACATTCTTGGGATTAGTATATTTAATGCCATTCTGTTGCAGCTCAGAGCAGATCTGAGCATTGCCATTTAGATTCTTGACATAGTTATAGAATGCCTTGTGGTTGTCTTTGGAATCTTTGGCAATTTTATTTTTGTAACTAGCTTTGGAGGATTTTATGAGGGATCTCACCTTCTTACTGAGGCTGGTAAGGAAGGTTTTTGCATCCTGGGATTTTCCTCTTTTCTGCAACAGTTTCTTCCTTTTGTTGTAAAGCTTGTTTATGGCAGGGGACCATCAGATTGGCTTCCTTTTTTTGGAGGAGAGCATCTTAGTTCTATTTGGGATGGCATGATTCATGCATGTGTGGATGTGCTCATACAGTGCCTTAGTGTAGGATTCAGCAATCGAACTTTCAGTTCCCGTCTGCATGGGTGTCATGAAGTTTATCACTTCTGACTTGAGTAGCATGAAGTTGGCTTTGGAGAAGTTTTTTATGGAGGTTTCCTTACTAGGGGGTGGGGGTGTGATGTGGACGTTAAGGGTGATTAGCTTATAGTCAGATCTGACCAACGAGGGGGGTGACCATAGGTGTGGAGAATTGATTTTTCATGTTGGTAATGACCAGGTCTAGGATATTGGAGCCCCTGGTGGGACTACGGATTAGTTGATCCAGGGCGTTGGAATTTATGAATTCCAAGAACCGTTGGGCAAAGGTGTTGGTACACAAGTAGTTTTCCTAGTTAATGGCAGGGTAGTTTAAATCACTGAGTATTAGGGTGTTTGGTTGTATCTTAATATTTTCCAGTATGTTTAGAAAGGTGTAGTGAGAATCTTGGGGCATGGTGGGGGATCTGTAGCAAGCTACAATTTGGATTGCAGTCTTACCTAGTGTTAGTTGCACTTGGAGAATTTCAGATGTATTGTGTTGGGCAGCTAGCCTGGTGGTGTGAATATCCTTGTTGAATATGGACACTCCTCCACCTTTAGTGTTTCAGTCCTGGTTTGGTGGCTGAAAAGTGTGGTAAGAGTTGTAGCCTGGTATTGCAGGGGTGCTCTTTGGAGCCTTGATTCAGGACTCAGTTACTGTACAGATATCGATGTTCTCCATTTTAGAAGTGTCTTGAGAGAGTGCATTTTGTGGTTTAGACTTCTAGCATTGAGTAGCATTACATTCAAAATTTGCATGCTTGTACCTGTTAGGGTGGTGGTTTTATCCTTTGAAATTTGCCTAAAAAAGGCACTATAGGGGTGGCAAGAGCCTTAGCCAGTAACCTGAATCCCAGGGGAGACAGGTGCAGACCATCTCTGGCAAAGCATCGTGGTCTGTTGATCATGTCATCACAGGCAGACAGATACTGGATCCCCTTTGAATGACACCAGAAGCTTAGCCATTTGTTGAAGTCAATCATTTTGTCCTTATATCGTGGTATCATTCTGGGTGAAGGCAGGATGCTACTCAGGGCTAGGTTCATGCCTGCCTGGGCCACATGATCTGAGAGCTCTTCCATGTCTCTTTTCATTGAGTCCAGGGCCAGGCTGATTAGTTTGTTGCTGAGCAGAACAAGGGCTGAGGGAGACAGAGTGATTAAGGCACTTTTAAGCAGTTGTAACCGGGTTTGCGTGGTTTTGTGTGGTGCTAAGCATGGCTAAGAGACTGTTAAATAAACCCTCTTAGCTTCACTTTACACTGCTTACACTCATGATAATTTTCTTTAAAGAAAAAAAAATGGTGATGGAAAAGTGGTGAAATGGGGGCAAGCAGAGGATAAAAACTTATGAAAAGCAATTAGGGATGTGTAGGACAGGTGTAGGACAGGACCGTAGCTCTACATTTCTTCAGCAGGAACAACTGTGACTGATGTGGCAAATTTGGAATTTACAGCCTCACACTCCACAGGAAAGGGTGCTGGCAACATACATTTGTAGAGTAATTTGGTTGTAAATTGATTTATGTCATTGGACATGGTGGCAAAATGCAGAGCTATGTATGGGGCAATGTTTTTTTTTTGCAGGACAAATGCCTTTTTTTAAGGTGATAATGGGATGTTTGGCGGAGAAAGCTGTGGTGCAATGGTAACGTTGTCGCCTCACACCAAGAGGTTCTCCCTTTCGATTCTCAGCTGGAGAACCTTCTGTGTGGACTCTGCATGTCCTCCCCATGTTTGAGTGGCATTTGAAAGACATGCGTGAATGGGCGTGCCTTCATTGAAGGTTGGGTGTTGGGCTGGCACCTCGGCACTGTAAAAATCTTCTGCCAGTCATTAGCGGACTGGAGTTCCACTGCGGCAACCCCTAACTGGGAAAAGCTGAAAGAAGAAGAAGAATGGGATGTTGGGGAGGGGTTGTAAGTATGTTTGGGGAGGTAGGTTGGATGGGATAGGCTGCATTTGCACACAGACAAGACAGCAGACAGGGGCAGTATATGACACATGAGGGGGGTAAACACCTTTGATGGGGAGGGTGGTTGGGAATCAAAAGCCCATGAACCCCCAAATGGATACAGTGGAAATGAAGTCCCCACCCATGGGCAGTAACCACTGCTCCTTCATGGCCTCGAAGGTGGCTGTGCTGGGGGCTGGACAGGAGGGGTGGTGTGCCCCTCGAAGTGTGCCAGGTGGCCCTCAATCTGGTGCAGCTGCCCACCCAACTCGACATGGATGGTGTGCACCAAACCCTTGAACTGACTGCGGGTGACAGGTTCCTGTCCATGCCTGCTCCCTAGGGTGGACAGGCCCCATCCCCTGAGGTGGTTCCACCCAAAGGTGGTGCAGGACCAGCAGACAAGGAAGTCCCGGGTTGGGTCCGAGACACGCTGGGGGCCAGATGAGGTGGGACAGACGGATCCACCAGGATCTGACCTCTCAAATGTGCTATGATTTTGAGGTTGTAAAAAATATGTTGGTTAGTGATGAACAGCACATTTCTCGATTAGTTATAACAGCATGCTTTGGTGTTCCAATTAACCTCATAAAACAGACTTGGAGCAGTTGCATAGCAAAACGAACACATGCATGCCAGTAACACTGACGGTAACAGGCCACCAACAATGGTATTTGAACAAGGTAAGTTAACATGCAACCAATCAAATACATGAACAATAATAGAACACAAGTCCCAACATTATGCTTGGAGTAAAACATACCCATAGTATATGAATTATTGTATTGATCCTGATGAGGGTGGGGAGAGACAGAAATTCCATTAACAACTGTTTATGCTTCTATTTTTCACAATAGTACTGCTCAATACTCTATGGGTCTGCCATCACTTTACATCTGTCTTTGCCCCATAGCTTCTGTAGCACAATCATACATATTAAATTGTCATCCAGGAATGGTATCGGGCAAGCTGTGACAACTTTGGTAAATGACTAGAGGGTACTTGTACATGTCAAGGTTACATATCTGACACAGGAGGGGTACCCTGAAGTGTTGTTATGTGACTGTGCTACTGTTATACTTCCAATTGGTTTCTTAGCTGTGTCCAGGATTATTGGCAGCAGTGACCACTAGCCATGACAGCATGACACTTGAGAGACATGTACCAGGATGAATGTATGTTGTATGTATCTATCCTGCTGTCATTTGCAGGCATGTGGTGAGACAGCTGAACAGTTGGACACAGTGTATTACTGTACCCTTCTGACAGCTACTACCAACATTTCCTTACCTGTACAACCTGTGGAGAAAATATCTGTTAACACTACCTGACTGTTTTTACATTTATTCCTGATTCCTTGTGTGTAGATATGCACACATCTTAGTACCACTCCCTGGATTTGAACCATGTCTGGATGTGCAAAATTAACAACTAAGCTATTTCTCATTACACTGAGCTATTGGGGAAGTGCTGCTTCTTTTTTCACTGGGGTATGCCTAATAGTCTCTTGGTTAGACAGTCTGAACTTGTAATCATGTGATGCATGCATGACAGATAGTTATTGTACTGTGCATTAATCCTTTGGTTACTACAAACTGGAAAGCAAAGGTTAACACAAGGCAATGCTGGATGGAAGACACTTTGAAACTTCACACATTGCTATTTAAGGTTCAGAGAATAGTGCAGTATATATTTCACATTTCAGTTATATCTTGTTTTACAGCTCCACCATCTACAGTTTTTCTTACAGCTGGTTCACAGAAGAAGCTCAGTTAATGTATGCTGTCACAGCCACATTTGCTGTGAAGAACCTATATACATTCTATATGTCTACAATAACATACCAGAATAAAACAACAGTTTTTTTGTAGAAAGTTTTATTGCACATCAATATTAGTCAACCTTTTTTATTTATTCATTCACTTCACACAGTAACAGTATACCTACTAGCAGTAAGCAATGTACTCCTTCTTAGCTATTTGAACAATATACTGCAAAATAGATTTGTACTCACCAGCCTGTCAGCGCAGCCTCAGCAGTCTGTCGGCATGGGCTTCAATGTTTATAGCCCTCTCTGCTGCAGCTGTAGGGGAGAGAAAAAAAACATTATGCATACCTATCTATCACATTCTTAGGATAGTATGTGCTACAAACTACTTGATAGTGATACTTACTCACTACTGAAGCATTTCTTGCCTGTGTATCTTGGATTCACTGGGCGAAGAGCGCCCCCTTCCTCCGCTTTAGGTTAGCATAGTGGTGCCGTAACTGCTCACCAGTCTGGGAGATGCCAGTAGCACTGGTGAGATCACATGCAAGATGGTCCCAGGCCTCTGTTTTGTATTTTGAGCCCTGGTACTGGCCCTGCAGCAGTCTCTCATCATGGTTTTCAACAAGGAGTCCATTCACGACCCTAGACTCCTAAATGCTCCAGAGCTGTGCCCTAAAGTGCACTCCCTCTCCAACACCAGACATGTTCCTACAGAGATCAAGCTAAACAGGTTATGGCTATATTCCCACCTGCATGGTTTAAATAAGGCCACATTCCTGCCCTTTGCCATCATTGGAAAAAATGCCGAGCACAGCATAGCAACGCGCAAACCCAGGCAATTGCTTAGCACTGCTTAACAGTGCACAAATCTGCTTAGCTGAGCTACCTGCTGCTTAGCAATCACATGTAAGTGATGTTTAAACCTGGTAAGTATAGCTGGGCATTGCTGACCATTGCTCACTTTTCATTTTAAAAAGATATCAGGATAATGGCTTCATTTAGTAGGTGTATATGATTTACTTTACATGACATCCCTCTATGTGCTTTCATTACATTAGCAATGGGTGTGACTATACTGTATGGGACACTTGTATATACATGAGTGATTTCACATGTTATATGCACTCACACTTCCATTTTACACCAGCTACACTACCCTGGTTGACAAAAAATAGTTACTGCATAATTTAAGTTGAAAAATTAATTTTAACACTGCTTTCCCATATAAAAATAACTTGCCTGTTTTGGTACTCGAAGTGTGAACACCTGCACGTAAAGCTAGAACTCTAACCACTACACTATCTCAGTTTAGGAATTTCAACTGTATATTTCTATTTATCTCCTCTGGGACATTTAAACAATGCTAAGCACGGAGCCATAACATGCACACCCACTTAGCTATGCTTAAACATTCATTAGCATGTAAAAAAAAAAGCTTTACTATATTATCATATTATTATGTTATATAGTGAATATTGTAGTTTTATGACAAGTCATTGAGGACTGCAGTCAGGAAATAATGGCATACATTTGACTTTCAGACTTCTATCCTTCGGATGTTCATGCTAATGCTTATCCTGTTTTCTATCAACTTTCTAAGTTTGTGAGGGCAATATTTAAGAAGTGTCCCTTTTTAGTGCTTTGCCCCCCCCCCCCATTATTTATGCCTTTGTCCACATGGACTGCTGTCAGGGAATAATGGCATGCATTTGACTTTCAGACTTCTATCCTTCTGAAATTCATGCTAATGCATGTCCTGTTTTCTATCAATTTTCTAATTTTGTGAGGGCAATATTTAAGTAGTGTCCCTTTTTAGGGATTTTTTCCCCCATTATTTGTGCTTTTGTCCACATTTCCTGCTTTAACAGGTTGTGAAGTGTTGCACGTCACTTTTACAATGCAGGGTGTGTGTCACAGAACCTGTCACACACCCCATGCATTGCTTTCCTGCTCCCTTATGTATTTCAGTGTCCGTGAACACTGAAATAATCATTTAATTCATTTCAGTGTCCGCGGACATTGAAATACTGGCAAAATATTAGAGCAATTCTCTAATATTATGTGCATTTGTTTTAGAAAGTGCCGTACAGCACTTTCTGAATGCAGGGGGCATGTTCATAGTCTGTGCACTACTTAAACACACCCCCTGCATTCATTCACGGTTCTTGTCTGTTTAGCCTTAACAGCAGCGTGCCTTCATGAATATGCAAGGCACGCTGCTTTGGCTACATGGACATGAACCACTCATTGCAGGAATAACACTATTCCTGCACAGAGTTTATTGACTCCAGGGAAGGGTGTTACTATGAAATAATCCATCTTTTTTACCCAAGATAGCTTCTGAGTTGAATATTAGCAAGGTAATTAATTTCCCAGTTTTCTTTCAAACCAAAGACTTTAGGTAATCTGACCAGTAGTTTGTTTCCTTTTCTCCTACCAGATTAGGTAATCCAGTATCTAACGTTACATTGGCCAAATGGCTAACTGATTGTATCACCTTTGTCTATGGCAAATTGGGTTTATCTTTACCAAAACCTCCTAGGGCTCATTCAACAAGATCTATGGTGGTTTCTTAAGCCTTTTGTTCCAGACCATCCTTGGATGATATTTGTGCAGCTGTAAATTGGGCTACACACTTTTGTTTCTCATTAAGATTTGGATTTGGTTTTTCAGAATAAAGCAGCATTTTGGTCAGGATGGCTCCATAATATCCTTCCTTAGGAGCTTCTGAGGGTTACAATAGCTGTGGACTCTGTCCCATCAGTTTACGAATGAATTACAATGATGTCAGATTAAAAAGTTATGTACTTACCATAACATTCCATCTGTTTTGCCCATTTTCATTCTTCCTCAACTTCCTGCCGACCTACTCACTCATTTTGTGTGCTTCTGGAGAAATCTAAGAGTTGTACAAGAACCTCTGTTCCTTGTTTGAGCTCCAGCTTCTGATTTTCTATTGTACCACAGTTGGTTGTCCTTTTATATCTAGGGTTAGCAAACTAGATCTGAGGTATGTTAAGCTGGTGAAACATTATGGGTAAAGGGAGTAGCTTAAGAGTTCTAGGATCCAATGAACTGGAAGAAGAGGCTGAGTCAGATCTGAACTCATCAATTCAGGAAGAATGAAAATGGACAACACAGATGGAATGTTATAGTAAATACATGCCTTTATATTTCCTGCCTGGACTATCTCTCTTCCTAACATAGGGGAACTGCATACTCAAGACTCAGTAATCAACATACAGCCCAGTCCCCTTCTGCATCAGAATGGTCTTTTCCATTTTAAGTGCCGGCCCAGGCTATCTCTCTCCCCTTAACATACAGGAACTGCATACACAAGACTCAGTAATCAACATACAGTTCAGCATATGTCCTTACAAAAAGTTACCTGCCTCTTTTAACTTGTAATATTCTTTTTTCTGTCCATAAGTGCCAAGCACACTAATAGGACATAATCGGCTACAAAAAAATTAGACCTATCCCCTGATAAAAGCCAGATCTCTATTAATGCAAATCAATTAAAGAACTAAGGTATCTGACCATTGAACTGGGGCTAGAAACTGTAGCAGATTAATTGTTTTTTTCTTCTTCTTCTTGAGACTCTGCTGTATCTGGCTTACAGTCTCAGTACCCCACCTTGCTTTACCTTTCTATTGCTTAATTTGATCATTGCTCCTGTTAATCTACTCCTAAGCCCCTCCCCCTTACTGGGATCAGGACTGGAGTTTTTTTCACCTGGAAAATCAGATGGCGCCATTTTCAAAAAGTTATTCTAGGGCCCAGAAATAACAGCGTCCTTATGCAGTGTGTGCACCATGTAAGCTGCATTTATTTGAAACACATTGTATTTACACTACACTGTATTTTTAGCACTGTAAATGTTTCTCATGTGATTTAATTGAAATGGACTATGTGAAGTGAAGCAGCCCTATGAGTGCTCCTAAGTTACGGTAGCTTAGTATGTAATGTATACCTTTGCCAAGGGTACATTACCATAGTGATTTATCCATAAATTTGTTAAGGGTTATTGTACATTAGAAGCCATTCTTTCAGTGAATACACAAGCTGCTAAACATCTCTAACATACAAACAGTGGGCCTTTCCAGCTATTGAATGTTTTACTACTTTACCCTAATCTGTGAGCATGCATGCATTCTAAAAGTGCATATGATGAAGTAATGGGCCTCGCTCTTGTTGTAGCTATTTTATTTTGCTCTCACCAAGCATTAGCTCTTCGCAAATTAGTAGTATGTCTAGCAATTTACTGCTTACAAAGTAGACCAATCTTGATAACAGTTTATTTTCCTTTCTGTGGCGGGTCTTTTGATACAAGGTATCCTTTTTTTTTTTGCATTTACATTTTAAATCATTTTCTTTCGTATGTCTGCAGTTGTGAGTTATGTTTTACTACTAAAGGCTATACAAGTTACTGCTACTGTAATATGACTCTGTACCTGTTTTGGTAAGTATATATCTAAAGGTAGCAGACTTTAGACAAGCATCATAAGCATTTTAATTTGATTCAATACCTCACTTGCACAAGTCTCTATTAAAGTACTGCATTATGTGAAGTTAATTTCATTAGCTGTCTAGCACAGCCTCTGCCTATTTGTGGTATCTGATTATCAAATTAATTTAAAGTAATTTTCATCTACTTAGATTTTCTAATTGATTTTAACCAATTCTCATCTGCTTTGAATGTTTAAGTTCTGTGGCATACTACTTAATTAATTTAATCAAGTACTGTAGCATATTAATTACTTAATGTAAGCAAGTTTATCTGTATAAGCATATGCAATTTCCTATTAAATATTATGTTTACTCCCAAAGTTCTCTCCCAAGACTACCTATTCCTTTTGCATTAAACAACTCTTTTTCTCTCTTCAGCCCCTTCTGCATCAGCGTGGTCTTTTCCCTTTGAAGTGGCTGCATGGACTATCTCTCTCCCTAACGTATGGGATCTGCATATTCAAGACTTAGTAACCAACATACAGCCCAGTGTATGTCCTTACAAAAAGTTACTTGCCTCTGTTAACTTCAACTCATAGTTTTCTTTTTTCTGTCTATAATAAGTAATAAGCACATTACTAGGACCTAATTGGCTAAAGAAAATTGGATGTATCCCCTGATAAAAAACAGATCACTATTAATACTAAGCAATTAAACAACTAAGGTACCAGTCCACTGAACTGGGGCTAGATACTTTAGCAGATTGCTTTTTTTTCATCTTCTTGAGACTCTGCCGTCAGCTCAACCCACTCTGTTCCCCCTGACTCCCTTACCCTACCCCCATTCACAACCACCCCGACATCCAATACATTTATACTTACCACACCACATCCACCACATCATACCAACCACTCAAAATTAACTACATCACCACTACATCATACCACTTAATAATCCCACTCATCTCCTGCTCCCTCCTCCAACTTCTCACATAATTAAAATCATACTCTATCTTACCTCCAGTCTCACAAACCACTACTACTCTTACAGCAAACCCTAAACTCAAATGTGGTAGTCATTTACGTAATCCTTGCATGCTAATAATTGCCCTCACTCTCAGCACACTGCACAACCTTTCCATTATCTACTTAAAATACCCCACCTATTCATCTTCAACTCCTCCTCTAACTGTACACACCATCAATATAATACCCCAAATCTATAACTACACCAATCTTGAACTATTCCCATAGAGATATTTAAACTCACCTACCTCCCCACATACATCACTGAAACTCCCCCAAACATCCACTAAATACTTTTCCACAACATCTCACAAAAAATCAAACCTTCAATTATATGGAGACATACACCCCAACCCAAGCCCAAATCCCACCCAACAAAACACATCCATTGATCAAAGGACATCCCAACTGACAATAAACCTAACACCCCACCACTCATCAACATACCCCAAAAAAGTCAGATATCCTCCTTATTAATGTAAACCTCAGAAGCCTATTAAACAAAATACATGAATTCCATGCTACCCTATCCCTGTACACTCCTGACATCACTGTCTTAACCAAAACCTGGCTTAAAACCCACATAAATAACAATGAAATCATACCCCCCCCGGCTATAACATTATTAGACAAGACAGGACATCAAAACTAGGAGGAGGTGCAGCAATTATATATAAGGACTTTCTTAACATTGAACAACTGCAAGTACATCCTTCAGACCTAAATAACACTGATCTACTAGTTTCATGCCTGAAAATCAACAAAAATAAACACGTGATTGTTTGTTGCTGTTTTTGTCAACTCTAGTGGGTCTATTTATCATTTGGGTGAAACCATGTATGTTTATGTAGTTACTTTCTTGGGCGGCATAAGCCAGGGAACCTTGTTGGCTAGGCTTACGTAGGCCCTTGGGCTGATAGCCTAGTACCTACCTATGAACCTATAATCCTACTATCAGTATACATCCCACCCAACAACAACCCATTTATTATCAAATAAAACTACTCTAATGGGTATCCACTATATTTAGCCAATAAACCATCATAGTTGGAGATTTTCATACTGATTGGCAAAACTCTTCTTTTGAAAGCCCCTCCAACTACATAAACATACATGGTTTCACCCAACTGATAAATATACCCACTAGAGTTGACAAAAACAGCAACAGGCAATCAGTTCTCAACTGGACCCTGACAAACAAACCCTCACACATGTATCACTTAGGCTGTCTACTAAACAGCCTAAATGACCAACTACTAACCTACTTCCTAAGGCATCGTCACTCTCAGACTAAAACTACATCATACAAACAAGTACACTGTACAAAACATTTCTCCACAGACACATTTACACAAGTACTTCAAAAATGCAACTGGACCCCATCAAAATATCTCCCATTAGATACAGCAGTCAAATACTTCAACAGTAAATTTCTAGATATACTAAACACCCTGGCCCCTATAGGACACATCACATATAAAACAAAGCTACTGCCCATGGCTCACAAAAGAAACCAGACAGATACTAAAACAAAGAGACAAACTATGGTACCAACATCAGGCTAACAAAATCAAACCATCCCTTGATAATTACCATCATTTAAGAAATGCTTGCAAAAAACAAATCAAAACCAATAAAAAACAGTACTACTCAAACATGCAGCCCAAACATCAAAATAACCCACAAAAATTCTAGGGTACTATCAAATTATATATCCAGTCTGTACTACCACCCCATCACCAAATAGGTTCATAGGTGTTTACTAGGCTGATGACCACAAACGCCTTTTTAAGCTTAGCCATGCATCCCAAATCTCAGACAAGTTTTGATACCTTTGATAAGTTTAAGCATGGGCCTGGGAGATGAACCATTTACAGGTTACCTGTGTCTATTAGAGACATAGGTGCCAAACCAGGGGTGAATTTCTGGTTTCCCATACAATTGTCCAAGTTGCACTTGAAATGGGTTAGGGAGGAACTCTGCTTCACATGGATGGGGAACCTGTTCCATAGACGCAGTAGTCTCTGGGATATATACCTATCTTTCCAGTAGGTCCTATTTACATCACAGGCAAGGTTTAAGTCTTTAGAACAGGTAATTCTGGTGCTGTTTATTTTGTGGATAAGTAGGAGGTCCATCAGAGTAGGATCTGACAATGCTCTGTATGCCAGGCATAAATCTCCCCCCAAAAGCCTGTAGAAGACAGAATACAGAGATAGGGCCTTGAAGTGGTATGCATAGGAAATTTTACATACACCCTGTATTCTTTTAGTGAGGAACCTCTGTGGGCATTCCAATTGTTGGATATGCCTGGTTAGGTACATACCAAAAGGTCACTGTACTCAGTGATAGGTCTAATAAATGCCAAATACAGTGGAACAATGGCTTCTTGGACCTAGATGCCATACTTTTGTTTATAAGTTGTGCAACATAGAATGATTTCCTCACCACTGTAGACACATGATGGTCAAGGGCTAGATTACTATCTATGTGTGTCCCTATGTCCCTGACTACTGGGTCAACTCTACGGGGTGTATTGTCAATATGATAGTTACTAGGGATGGATGACTTTCCAAGGGATATTATTATGCATTTCTTGGCATTTAGTTTTAGTCCATGGCTCTGACACCAGTTGTTTGTCTGTGTCAGCCCCTCCTGGAGAGCATTTGTGTCAGTGTGAGATTCAATGACGGCTCATTTGCAATCGTCTGCAAATTTATTCAGCCAGAGACTACTGACATTGGCCTTGACTTTAGAGAAGTAAATGCCAAAAAGGAGCAGTTGAAAGACTGATCCCTGAGGGACTCCACTTGTGACTGGCCTCTTTGTAGAGATGAACTCCCCAATTCTAACTTCCTGGGTCCTGTCTGTGAGCGATTTGGCTATCCATTGGGTGACATACAGGTTTATACCAAACCTCTTGAGTTTGCCAACAGTGCCCAAGTGGAGAATTGTCTCAAATGCCCTGGCCAGGTCAAGGCAGGCAGTGTGAATGATTTTGCCCTCATCCATTGCTTTTGTGACCTTCTCAAAGAAGTCCATCAGGTTGAGTAGGCATGATCTCCCCTTGACAAAATCAAACTGGGTTGGGTCCAGTGTCTGGAGGTTTACTATATCTCTACTGATAATCTCCATGATAATTCTTTCAATGGCTTTACATATAAGGCAAGTGAGACTTATGGGTTTGTAGTTTCCAGGGTCTGTAGATAGTCCACCTTTATGCAGAAGGATGACTGTTGCCTTTCTCCATTCATGAGGCACAAAACCTGTTTGGAGACTGCAGTTAAATAGTAATTCCAGAGGCCATGATAGGTCATGTTTCCTGCTATTTAGAAGGCATCCTGGGATGTTGTCTGGGCCCATTGACGCAGTGTTCTTGGTCTTAGAGACATCATTAAGGACCTCTTCCCTAATGATAGTAGAGGAGTTATATTTATTGATATTTCCTGAGGGAAGGTTGAAGGGGAGAGAGAGGTAAAGTTGGAGCTGAATTTATCAGCAAGGAGGCTTGCTATGTCTTCTGGTTCAATACCCATAACTCAAAAGAATGTATAGCATCCCAGTTCAACTAATTTTTCATAAACTCTATTCTTTCACTTAAAAAAAGAAACAAAAATATGTTCCAACAAATCACTTATCCTGCAGCCAATGACACCCCTACCACATTCTCCCTCCAATCTATCCAAATAGGTAAAAGAAAGAAATTATTAAATAAACTAAAACCTACAACTCTTGCCACTGACAAACTACCAAATTAATACCTCAAACTAGCAGCCAACATCATGTTACCCAGTATCAGTCCTGTTTAATAGATCCATCTCAGAGCAGTATATATCAAACATTTGGAAAATCTCCTACATAATCCTTCTCCACAAAGGGTATTTGTCATTAGAACTCTCCAACTACAGAGCAATATCCATAGTATCCCCTCTTTTTAAAATATTAGAAAAATGCATCCACTCACAGCTAATGGACCACCTACTAACTAATAAACTCCTTGCCAACTCACAACACGGATTTAGACCAAGCCATAGTACCACCACTGCCTTGCTTAACTTCACAAGTACTGTAAACCAACTAAAATACAATGGCCAAATTGTCTCCTCAATATTGCTAAATATGTCAAAAGCATTTGGCACAGTGTCCTACAACCAACTCATACAAGACCTGGCATCCCTAGCTATATCTAATAACACCCTTTCATGATTCCAAAATTACCTTTCAGATTACCAGCAAGGAGTTAAATGGCAAAATGATCTCTCATTGCTACTTCCGGTAAAAGAGTAGGTGTTCCTTAATGGTCAATACTTGGTCCACTACTTTTCTCAGCCTCACAAATAATCTCCACACTGCAACTAATCTTGCTGCCATCATACCATATGCAGATGATTCCACTGTCATCTGTGCCACATGCTCCCTGCCAAGCTACAAGAAGTCATACAAAAATCCTTTATAGCCATCGAATATAGTTGCCCATTTTCAGAGGAGACACAGGGAGCAAAGCTCTACATAAATGTACATAGTATTACAGCACAAAGTTATATAGATCATAAGATTATACATATGATAAAGAAAGCATACTATAGAATGGAATATTATTCAGTGTTAGTCCAACAGTATACAAGATGCACTCATTTTGCTGAAAGTTATACAGTATATATACATCAGAGAAGAAGTGGGGAGTGATTTTGAGGGCGGGCTGAGATGGGAAAATCTCAGGTATGTTCTGCCTGGTGAGGAGCAAGAGCATAGCCATTTGCTATTTATATGGATCTTTAGCAGGTTTTTGAACTGTCCTGGGTTGGGTGTGTTTAATATATTCTGAGGGATAGAGTTCCATGTTTTACAGATGTAGTTAGAGTGAAGAAAGTTTCCATACCTGTTGTGAAAACGGGCAACTATCCCAGTCAGACTTCCCTGGTAAACAAATATTAAATAAATAAATAAAAATATATATTTTTCCTTTAATCTTATTATTATCTTTCAATTACTCTTTTCAGTTTTTGACAGGTTTACCTAGCATAGTTATTGCTTTTTGTCTCTCCTCCTCCCTCCCTTAAATTTTAGAAGTCCACTGGCATTAGGGTGTGTGCTTCTCTCTACCTTTCTTCTGTTAGGGCCTTTTGCCATGTCTTAGATCTATATCTGTTATTAATATAAAAAAACAGAGAGTGTTTGGAGTATTAAACTTTTTAATGTAGTTAAAGTGTTTAGAGTGGTTAATGTGATTTGCTGTACTTCAGGTAGATTGTGTAGCTGTTACTCTTGTGATTTTTACAACCTGTTGTTCTTTTGACACAGCCCTTATTTGGTGATGTGGCCATGTCTGAGGCACACTCTGGTTTTAAGAGATGCACTTCTTGTGGGCATAAGATCCCCAATTCCAATGCCCACAAGAAGTGTGTTTACTGCCTGGGGCCTGAGCATCTGAAGTCAGCCTGTAACATATGTGCCTCTATTAACCCGAGGGCCTTACACTCAGCCTCTTCATTTTCTTCACCTGGAGCTCAAATCCCCTCTAGATCACATCATGGTTCCACAAAATCTAAAAAGCAAGCACTATAGAAGTCATAGAGGGCTTCAACAGAGCCTAATCACAAACCTGCAAAGACTTCGGATCCAACCTCTTTGGATCCAAACATGATACCACCTTCCTTGGATCGAAAGCCATCTTTGGATCTGACAGGAGTGATAACCATCACTAGCTCTCCTATTCCATCCACCTCCTGCTTGGATCATAGACCTTAAGATCTGATGGCTAGAAGTCAATCACTAGAATGTGTGTTGCAGCCTGTTTCTCCAACTTTGCCCTCAAAGATGTTTGAAACCCCTAGGAAGCATTTCAGGCCCACATCCATGGCAGCATCCAGATCCATTAGTAGCTTGACTGAAGCAGATATAGACAGGATGATGTGGAAATTTTTCAGGGTTCAAATCCAGATGGGGATCCTTACAACTCCATCTGTCCCCTCTCAGATCCATGTGTGCACATAACCAACCCATACTGTCTATTTCTCCAATCAGACTGTAGTCTTGGAGCCTTTAGTATCCAAGATCCCCAAGAGGGTTGGTGTCAGATGTGATGAAGCTCCCTTCCTTGACTCTGTTGGTTTCCCTGACTGGCTCTGCTCTGATGCCTTTGGATCAGAGCAAGTCTCAGATCAAAGAGGTTGGTGCAGGCTCAGAGGGGGTTGGGTTCAGCTCCTACTTTGTCAGATTGATCCCTTCCCCTTGGTGCTGTGGCTCTTCCAAGCTTGGGTACAATTCTCTCTGGAGGGCTCTGATTGGGGTTTGGCCCCAACCTCTCACCCTTGGCTGCCTTGTCTCAGAAGAGGAAGGAAGTTGTCCCTGGGTCCATCACCCTTCCAAGTAGTAGAAATGGCCTTCTCTCTGCATAAAGAGCAGTCCTCTCATATCTTGGGTCCTACTCCTCGCCCCTACTCAGGACCAAGCTCTGAGCCCATCATTTCTACTCCTCAGAATCAGCCAAGTCTGGGAAGTCTCCACACTCATTCCTCAGTAGGATTTTCCCCTTCATCCAGCACCTCTTCTGAACACCCAATCAAAGATGTACAGCAGAAGAAAACATGCAAGACGAGGCACATAGACTCCACATGGAGTCTGTCATAGAAGACACCAACTTTGACGAGGGAGAAGGATACCCTTGATCACCACCTGATGACTTCTCCTTCGGGGACATCCTGGAAATCCTCAAACAGAAGGGTGACTTGTCTTCTCAAGCTCCTTCTTCAGAGAAGTTGGTATTCCTGGAGGCTTTCAGGGCTGGCCCATCTATGTCTTGGGTGACCCACCCCAGCAGATGAACTTATTGATCTAGTTTCCTGCCAAGCTTGGAAAGAACCAGACACTGTCAAATCTATTCCCAAATGCCCAGATACATTTTTAATTCCTTCATCAGACAGACCCCACTGGATTAAGGACATCCCTGTTGATGTCATAGTTATGGCAGCAGCCACTAAGAAGGAACTAGCCAAGCAGAGCTCCTCTGTCCATCCACCAAACAGGGTGTCCAAGCATTGGACACATTTGGAAAGCTCATCTATGCCTCAGCCACATTCGCATTGAGGTAATTAAATTATTTGACACATTTTACTCACTTACAGAGATTTGATCAAGGAGCTTTCAAAGTCTCTCACCAAGTCCATGTCTGCTGAGGATCTCAAGAAGGCTTCTCCTCAGTTGGCTACTCTTTCGTTTGTTGCCAATTTATCAATGAGGCTGATCTCCCACACAGCGGAGGGTGCCTTATGAGCAGCTTGTTCAGGCATTGCAATTTGGAGACATGTCTAGATGAGGTTTTGCAACTTTGCAAAACCCTTCAAGGCATGTTTTGTTAATGCCCCTTTGATGGCTCCTCCTTGTTCAGAGAAGGATATGCTTACCTGCAATGAGCAGGAAAGAAAAACCCTGTCTGACACTGGAATCAAGTTTTCTACCCTTCAATACTATTTTTCTAGAAATCATCACGGTAGTAAGAAAATGCGGTTCTGGAAATCTCAGGAACTTTTTCAGGACTCTTGCATATATACTTCCTCCAGAAGCAGAGGAGGCGGTTTCAATGGCAGACATCACCCGAGAGGCAGGGGGGGGGGGTCAGCAAAACCAGGGCTTGAGAGAGTCCTTCTCTGATAGGCACTAACAGTCCCCTTGAAGTGCTGCCTGACTGTTTATCTCTGGAGGCAGTTGGGGGTCAAGCTTTCCTGCACCTGGACATCTGAACAAATCTCAAAAACAATGCAAGACTACTAAGCATAATATCCAGATGTTACTGCATTCCTTTTTCCCTTCCACCTCCTGTCACTAGCAAGAAAATCCCTGAAGTTCCACTCAGTCACAAGGAGTACACAGTTCAAGAGGTTTGGTACAAAAAAGGGTCATCCAGGAGGTCCCAAAAAACAAATATGATTTGGAACTTACTCCTACTTCTTTTTAGTGGCAAAGAAAACAGGGGACCTGAGACCAATTCTGGATCTAAGCAAGCTAAATCAGTATGTAAAGAATTCAAAGTTCCAAATGGCTATGGTTCAGTCCTTCTTGGTTCTGCTGCACAAGGACAATTTGATGTGCACTTTAGATTTCCAGGATGTATACTATCCTATCAAAATAGACAGGTGCTCCAGGAGACACCTGCACTATCGGCTGCAAGCCAATCACTATTAGTTCAGAGCACTGCCCTTTGGTCTCACAGCAGCCCCCTGGGTGTTCAAAATACATGGCAGCTTATTTGAGACTCAAAGGATTCCAGGTGTTTCTCTATCTTGACAATTGGCTCCTCACTGCCCAAACCAGGCATCAACTTCTACAAGCCAGGAACTACTTACTTCAGATCTTTGGCTCCCTCGGCATTAAGATAAACCTTGCCAAGTTGAAAATGACTCCTGCACAGACTCTGGAATTTATAGGAACTCACCCACTATGACTCAAGTGGAGTCATTACCTCTTCATCACATCATATCTTTGAGAAATAAGGTGCGGGACTTACTGTCTCTTCCATCCCCTCTAGCAAAGCTAGTATTACAATCTCTGGGGCCAGTGCCAGCTGACATTCTTCTAGTTTCTCCAGCAAGATTCTTTATGCAAATCCTATAATGGATACTGGTGTTTTAGTGGTCCATTCTTTACCCGCCTCTATCCTTTCCAATAAAACTCACTTCAATTTGCAAACATCATGTTCACTGGTGGATCCAGTTAGACAACCTCCTTCTGGGCAGATTGTTCACTCTCCCTACCCCCAATAGCCACAGTGACTACAGATACTTCCCAACTTGGGTGGGGGGGTATTTCAAGGTAAAGATGGTCCAAGGCATGTGGTCCCCCTCAGAGACCTAGTTGCGCATTAGTCTTAGAGATGGGAGCAGTCCACCTAACACTGCAAGTCTATCAGGAAATTCTCCCTCTAGGGACTTTTGGAATCAATACAGACAATATGTCAGCAGTCTAGTATATCACCAAACAAGGAGGAACCCATTGCTATCTGCTGTGCAGAGAGACCATGAGGGTCTGGGAATGGGCGATCTCTTCAGACTGCTTTCTTAGTGCAAAGCACATAGTGCAGAAAATTAACACACTGGGAGACAGACTCAGCAGGTCCATTCTGATTCCTCATGAGTGATCAGTAGTGAATATGATCTTCAGCCACTGTGGTCAGCCTTGCTGTGACCTATTTGCATCTCCCCTCAGCAATAGGTACAGCAAATACTTCACTCTGATTACCCCTCTGGTGGAGTCACTGAGGGATGCTTTGATTCATGATTGGTCCCCAGGTCTCCTATATGCCTGTCCCCATCTTCCTCTCATTCCAAAGATCCTACAAAAGGCAAGAAGGCTGAAAAGCTCAGTCATCCTCATTGCCCCCTTCTGTCCTTGACAGGTACGGTGCCCCTTCCTCTGGTCTCACTTGAAATATCCTCCATGCATACTGGAGCCCACTCAGGATCTCTTATCCCACCCATTAGAAATTCAACATCCCAGTCTCCACACTCTCAAAGTGACCGCATGGTTTCTCCACTTCCAGAGATAGTAAGATAGTCCAGGCTTACTTCTCCAGTTTATGATATTGTCTTGAACCAGCAGACAAATGCAACATGAAGTTTCTTTCTTGGAAAACAATCTTTATGATAGCTATAACTTCAGTAAAAAGAGTTTATGAACTCCAGGCCTTATCTGCTAAGCCTCCTTACATTAGTTTCCATAAGGACTGGGTATCTCTATGAACCAATCATTCCTTTTTGCCTAAAGTTCCATGGAGAATAACATTAATCAGTCCATACAATTACCAGTTTTCTTTCCAAGCTTTACAAATAAGGGTGAATACATGCTATACCTTCTTGATGCTCACAGGCAATTACATTTTTACCTTCACAGAATGAAATAGTACATGAAGTCTGATCATCTGTTTCTAACCTTTTTCCCTAACTGCTTGGGTCAGGCAGTATCTAAAATTACACTGGCCAAATGGATATCTTACTGATTTATTCTCAAAAAGATTTAGAGCTGCCTCATCCTCCTAACGCACACTCCACTAAATCTATGGTAACTTCCTTTGCTTTTAAAAACTTCCATTGATGACATCTGCAACACAGCCACTTAGTTAAACACTCATACCTTTGTTACACATTACAAAGTAGACATTGTTTCCAGAAGCAGAGCTTCCTTTGGCTCGACAGTGCTCTGCATGTCCATTCTTGAAGGCCTCCCATGAGTTACGTAGCTGGGGAGTCTGACCCATCCGTGAGGAAGAATGAAAAGGACATGAAATTTAGAAGTTATGTACTTAGAATAAATTGGCATCTGTGTTGTCCATTTTCATTCTTCCTCACCTTCTCTCCCAGCCATCTCCCTGCCTTGTCTTTCCTAGAAGGATCTTACATGCATACATATATACAAATATTTCAAGCACAGGCATTAATGCCCTTGTAGCTTGCCAATATACCAAAACACTTGTTCCCATAATAAGTGTCCAGGCTATTCTTAAAAATATTTAAACTAGTACTTGCTTTATTGTAGTTTGGTAGTCTGTTCCATGCATCAGCTACTCTGTTAGAGAACCAGTTAGTACAATTCTCATTCCTATAGAATCTTCTACATAGGTTGTCTGATGATTCTCTAGTACTTTTTGATAACCCCACACATTCCTTGAGGTATTGTCTCTAAATGCCCTATATACTTGAATAAGATCTCCTCTTAGATATCTGTAAGAGACACTATACAAGTTCAGATATTTTAGTGTTTCATAATAACTTAAATGTTCACATCCATGGATGCCTTTGATATATTTTTGCTGTACTCTTTCCAGTTTACTCATGTTTGTTTTCTTATAGGGTTTCCATATTGTTATTCCATACCCAGGTTTGGGTCTAATTTAACTGACTTCATCATTTTTGATTTCCTAGACTTTATAATTTTTTAAACACCCTATAGTTCTATAACTATCATTAACCAATTGGTTGACATGATTAGAAAACCTCGTAGCTGAATCTACCCATATACCCAGGTCCTTAAATGAGTCTACAGTTTCAATCACTGTGTGCTGTATTAAATATTCACCTTTCAATGTATGTCTCCCAAATCTCATAAGCTTAGTTTTTGATGTATTTATCAGCATACTATTCTCCTGTACCCAAATGGTCGATTTTGTCAAGTTATCTTGCAGGCATGCCTTATCTGTAACACATGTAAACAGTTTACCCAATTTCAGGTTGTCTGCATATAGACTGTAGAACACCTCAGATGAAAAAGTTAGGTCTGAAAGATACAATCTAAACAAGTAAGGGCCTAGGACGGAGCCCTATGGGACACCCTGACTGTAACCAAGGATTTCACCTGTCCAGTTCTGTATGATACTTGCCATGTCCTATTTGTAATCCATGCAGCTGTCCATCTTATCAAGAGTATATCAGTAACTAGTTGTACTAATTTATTGATCAGTGTTTTGTGTATGATCCTTTCAAATGCTGAAGTTAAATCTATGTAAATTACATAACAGCAAAATTTTCATTCATAGATGTTATTATATTGTTATAGAACATCATGTCACAGGTGGTAATAAATCTGTTTTCAAAAAATGCAGGCTGATATATGGTTTCAAGTCCCAACCTATCCAGTTCTGACAATAGATTATCCAATATTACCTTCTTGACTATTTTCCACAACAAGAAAGTAGACTTAAGAGTCTGTATCATTCTGGGTTTGTCCTACTCCCCTTTCCCTTAAAGACAGGTTTAATAAGTGCATGTCTCCAATCTTGAGGAATCTCCCCTCATTTATATGACCTAGTGAATAATAGATATAATGGTATCATAAGTTCTTGCTGAAGTGTTCTCAAGTCATTGTTACTAATTCCGTCTCCTTCCTGTGTTTTCTTAGGATCCAGTTTGCACAGTTCTTTTTCAATATAATCTAATTTGATTACAGTATCTGGGGTTACCTGGATGTCATTAGGATACCTTATCACCTCTTTTGTGGAGCCGAACTGTTTTTATACGATTTTTTAAATATATCTATAATCTGTTGTGTCTGAGAATACATTTTAGAATCTGCACACAGTTTATCAATGTGTTCCTTTACTCTTTCCACATCTTATGTATCTAGAAAAAGGTTTCCTATTATGCTCAATATCTTTATATGAATTTTCTTCAATTTTTTTCTTTATCTTTTCTCACACTATGCTTAATCTGACAGCTTATTTCAGTTTTCAAAGTTGTAGTTCGATCTCACTTCCATTTCTTTTATTTTATGTCTCTCACCTTAATCAGATATCTTGTTCTTATAGAAATATATCTCCCTGATTTGTACGCCTAGATCCTGATGTTAAACATTTTTTTTGATTTTTTGCATTCAAACAATTTCTCTTTCAAAACTTTCTACATTCCATCTGTATTTTTTCCAATGAACACCTCACTCCAGTTAGTTTTACATAGTGACTGCTTTGCTTCCATATAATCTGTAATTAACCTTCTGTGGATTAGTTTAGATTTCAGTTTGGCAGAATTATCTAACAACTAATTAACCTTTATAACCCTATAATCACTGCACATTAATGGTGATAAAACTTGACTTGAAGTAACAGGAATTTCTTTGGGAACACAAACAATGTCTAGTATGTTCCGTCCCCGGTAGTTTTTTTTTTTTATAATCTGAAGCAATTGTTGCACCTGAATATACGTTATGAATAATTTCCTTACTAACGTTGTTGAATCAATATTATTCCAGTATTTTTCTGGCAAATTTAAGTCCCCAGCTAATATTATTCATACTGTATTTCATGCAAGAAACATATGAATTCTAGGTCATCTGCACTTGACTTTGGTTGTCTATACACTCCAACAATTGTTATATATTTCAGGGTTGCCTTTATTGTCACAGCTACAAAGTCTATAATATTGGTGTTATCACTGAATATGTAATAATCACAGGTCTCTCTAATCCCTATTATAACATCTCAACCTGATTTTTTTCTTAGAATGTCTGTTACAGTAAAAACATTTCTACCCTGACAGAACTGGTTTCCAGTCATTGTTCTTTAATCATGTATCTGATGTTGTCAATCTTTATTGATTCTTGACTGACGGGTTATAGTTACAATACTTGGAACTGATACAGCCATTATATAGCTCATGCCAGCCAAAAAAATTCTCAAGTTACAGGACTACCCATAATGCCCATGTCTACATTACCTCACATCTCATTTGCTGCTGTTATAGAAAGATATGTCAGCTGATTCGATCTTGCAGCTAAGTGAATTTTCTGATATACAACTAAATTTTTCCATTATATAATCCATTTATTCTAAATATTGTTCTTTCTAATTCTTCTGATATTTCTGAACTTAGTCTACCCTCTTCTTAGCATAACTACTCACCCCTTTCCTTATAACACTTGGTATTCTTGCCTACTCTAGCTGGTAGTTTTTCCTTCCCTCTCTTTCCCTTTTTTCTCTCTTACAGACAGGTAATCTTTCCTACCATTGCTGGTAGGATCTTTATAGTGCAGTTAGTTCTGCTTCTTCTGTACTATTTTGTCTTCTTAAAATGGCAGGTAAATCTACAACTACTGGATGTAAACAGTCTCAGGAGTGCGGCAGGAAAATGCCAAACTCTGATGGACATGAAATATGCGTCTATTGCTAAGGTGCTCCACACTTCGACCTTGAGTGTTTCATCTGTCAGGGCTTTAGTACCAGAACCCTGGTAGAAAGTAAAAGTAAACTTATTCTCAAAAAGCTCCTAAAGGCACCCTTTGAATAAGCCTTGCCTAAGGCCAACTAGTCTCCTCCGGCCTCTGGTTCAAAAGTCAGTCATTCAGTGCCGACATGTCCATTGGCGCTGACACAGAAAAAGCATAAAAGCCATTCTGCTGGATCTTCTACGGAACCAAGATCCAAAGTTCTAAAAATGTCACAAGGTGCTGACTCCTGAGCACCAGCTACTCTGTCAGTGCCATTTATCCCTATTATGGCACCAGCACTAACAATGACACCAGCACCAACTATGATCTCAACATCAACATCTACTTTGGCACTGGCGTCTTTAGTTACTATGCTGGTACCGGCATCTCTCATGGGACCACAGCCTGTAACCCTTTCCCCTGTGCTGAAAACTGAAACTCTGTTTACTCCCAGGACAAGATACTCCCCCATGATCAACCCCTTTCTGGATCAACTGCCCAGCCCATTTTTAGAAAGGCTTGATTCCCCCTCCAGATTGTCTATTCGCTCCACCAAGAGTCTCTCTGAATTTGATGTTGTCAGGTTGGTGGACCAGCTTCTGATGGCTAGGGGTCTTTCTTCTCCCTCTCAGCCCCCTCTTTCTCCTGGATCAGGGGAATTTTCTCCCTGTGCACCAACATATATTCCTCTTTTGACCTCCTCAGAGGTTTTAGAGCTGTTGACTCCAACCATACAGGCTCCAATTGTCTCAGCACTGACAACCCTTTTGTATTTGGTTCTGAGCACAGCTCTGACTCCCTCAGTGTTATCAGAATTGAGGGGTCCCTAGGATCAATCTTCCACTGTTGGGTCTAGAAGGCTTGGGTCTTCTCTTGTTTTTTATTCAGAGCCGACCTTGTCACTTTGGTCTGTGTTGGCTGTGGGTCCTTCCTTGGCTCAGGTCTTGGGGGTGGGTCTCTTGGGGTGGAGTGTGACCCTGGTTTTGAGTTTGTTTCTCTTGGTTCCAGGCTCCCATCCCTCCTCAGGGGGGTCTGCTTACCAAGCCATGGAGAGAGCCTTAGCCACAGCTACTTCTCAGGTGGCTCTTGTGTTACTGGAGTCTCACCCTTTGACCCCTGTCTTTCCGGAGCTTTCACCAACCTCATCGCCCAGACAGCGAACTCCAAGGCCACAAGAATTACTCTCAAAAGACCACCCCTTTTCCGAGTCCTTCTCAGACATTCCCACTGAGGATCCCCCTTGGAAAAGACTGTGTAAGAGGAAACACCTAGACTCCCCTGAGGAATCTGTCACTGAAGACATGGATTTCAATGAGGGGAAGGGTTCCCCCAGTCACCCCCAAAAGATGTGACCTTTGGAAACATCCTAGAAATCTTAAAATAGAGGGGTAACTGGAAGTCCAAAGACCCTTCCTCTGAGGAATCTGTGTACTTCCAGGCCGTTGGAGCTTGCCCATCTACTTCATGGGTGACCCCTCCCACTGACAATCTTATTAAGCTGATTGCTCAGTGGAATTGGAAGGCTTTTGATTCGATAGAACCAATCGCCTGGAGACCAAATAGAATACTCTCAGCTCCAGATGATCACCAATATTGGGTGAAAGGACTAGCAGTAGATGCCATAGTGGTAGGTGCTGCCAATAAGAAGGCACTAGCTGAGTGAAGTTCTACTGTTCATCCCCCTAACCGAGAGTCCAGGGCGATGGACAGATTTGGGAAGTGGGTCTATGCATCATCAGCCTTTACTAGTAGATCCTTGAACTGTATGGCACAATTTACTAGGCTCCAAAGGGATCTGATCAAGGAGCTTTCAGATACCTTGGTGGGAGCTGTGGCTGAGGGGGTCCAGGAAAAAGTGACCTCCCAGCTAGCTACCCTGGAGTCTATATCTAATTCATCCATGCCGCTCATTGCACATGCAGCCGAATGGGTGACCAGGTCAGCTGGATCAGGTGTTGCTATTCGATGACACACTTGAATGTGCCTGTGTGAGGTTGTGGAGACATTTGAGTCTTCTTTTGCTAATGCTCCTTTTGATGGATCATTTTTATTTGGCCCCAAGGTTAAGGAAACTGTATCCAGGTGTGAGAAAGTCTCTGTTTGCTGTTAGCATATATTTTTCTGCTCCTCAATGAGCCTATTTCAGGAATCACAGGATGATGTGGTTCAAAAAGTCCCAGAAGCCTTTCCTAGACAGACATGGTACAGACTCTCCTCATTGCAAAGGGGGAGTTCAAATGGAAGATGCCATCCTAGAGGCAGAGGTGGCCCACAGAACCAGAGTTCCAGGGAGTCTTTCCCTGGCCAACCCTATCAGCACTCCTGAAGGAAGGCCCAATTGCTTACCTCTGGAAGTAGTTGGGGGAAGATTTTCTTTGCACCCAACAACCTGGCAACTTATAACTACAGAAACCTGGGTGCTAAAAATAATTTCCAGAGGTTATTTTATTCCCTTTTTCCTTTACCCAAGAACTCAGTCAAGGCTGTCTGATGTTCCACCCAGTCAGAGGGACCAAGCAGCCTTAGAAGTGCAAAAACTGCTAGAAAAAAAGAGTCATCCAAAAAATTCCACCAGAACAAAGAGAATCTGGATTTTACTCAAGATTCTTTTTAGTGCCAAAAAAGACAGGGACCGGAGACCAATTTTGGATCTCAGCATTCTAAACAATTTTGTTCAACAGCCCAAATTCCTGATGGTCACAGTTCAGTCAATCCTTCCCTTTCTAGAAGTAAATGACTGGATGTGCTCTCTAGACTTTCAAGGTGTTTATTACCGCATAAAAATGATGAACGCTCAAAAAGGTTCCTCCACTTCTGAATAGGAGCCAGTCATTATCAGTTCAGGGTGCTGCCCTTTGGTCTCACCACAGCCCCCAGAGTATTCAACAAATGTATGGCAGCAGTAGCAGCTCACTTGAGACTGCATGGATTCCAGGTGTTTCCATATTTAGATGACTGGCTCATCACCACTTCCACCAGACATCTACTGCTACAGGTGTTAGAAATCACCCTAAATTTGTTCTTGAATCTAGGCATTATGGTCATATTCCTAACTGAATCCTTCTCAGGATATGGAATTTATCAGACCTCATTTAAACATACATTCTTGCATAGCCTCCCTACCTGTTCACAGGTTGCACAAAATAAGCTTTCAAGTCCATTCTCTCCTCACCACAGACAAAGTACAAGCTCACCAGGTGCTTCAAACCTTAGGGTCCATGGCAGCAGTGATAACACTGGTCCCTTTAGCGAGATATCACATGAGATTACTGCAATGGCTGCAAGTGAGCCAGTGGTCTATTCTAACTCATACAATGAACCATCCAATATTTATCACCAGTCACTGCAAAAGGACCTATCCTGGTGGATGGAATCAGAGCAAATTCTTCTTGGTCACCTATTTGTCCCTCTGCAACCCAATGCCATAGTGACCACAGATGCTTCCTAGATGGAGTGGGGGTCATTATCTGGGACAGACAGTCCAAGGTAATTGGTCCACAATAGAGGCCAATCTGCATATCAACGTCCTGGAGTTGAGGGCAATGCTTTTGGCATTGCAGGCATTTCATTATGTCCTCCCTCAAGGAACAATTGCTATTCAATTAGTCAACATGTCCATAGTCTGGTACATCAACAAGCAAGGGCAAACCAGGTCCTACCCCTGTGCTGAGAACCCCTATGAGTGTGGCTATGGGCCATAGCATCCAACCACTTTTTGATAGCAACACACATCCCAGAGAGTTAATAACATAATAGTGGACAAACTGAGCAGGTGCATTCTTTTGCTTCATGTGTGGTCTCTCAATCCCATTATAGTGAAGCAAATCTTTCATCACTGGGACCAGACTTACTGTGATCATTTTGCCTCACCCCAAAACAACAAGTGCAGAAGCTATTTTGCCCTACTCCCCCTCAGGGGGAAGCTCCGAGAGATGCTCTTCTCCTTGATTGGCCCCTGGGTCTTCTGTATGCCTTTTACACTTTCCCTTTGATCCCACTCTTTCTAAAAAAAGCAGCCAGGTTGAGAAACTAAGTAATTCTCATTGCACCCTACTGGCCTTGACAAATATGGCTTCCCTTCCTATGGTCTCATCTAGTTCACCATCAATGGATTCTGGACCCAGTTCCAGATCTTCTGTCTCACCATCAGGGACTGGTGCATCCCAATCTTCAAAGTATCCAGTTAACTGCTTGGTTCCTCCAATTTCGTTAGTCACCGTGCATGATGATATATCCCCAGTAAGGAAAATATTGCTAGCATCGCATAAACCATCCACCAGAAAACTCTGCCTAAATAAATGGAAGAGGTTTTCAATATGGGCTTGTGATAATGGTCTTAATCCTTTTTTCAACACCAGTAGAGAAAGTGTTAGAATTTCTGGCCAGCCTTTTTACAAAAGGAGCATCCACATCTACTGTTAAAGTCATTCTAGCTGCCATCTCTAGCTTTCATAATGGCTTTGGAGACCTGCCCTTAATTTCACATAGACTATGTAAAGTCTTACTCGAGGGAACCATTCAATTAAAGCCTCCCTTTAAAGACCCTCTACCCACATGGGACCTAACTATTGTTCTACAATCACTGGTTCTTTCTCCTTTTGAACCAGCAGCTTTTTGTGACTTAAAGTTTCTCTCTTGGAAGACACTTCTTCTTATAGCTTTGACCTCTGCAAGATGAGTAATTGCAAGCCTTATGTTCAAAGCCCCCTTATTTAATTTTCCATAAGGATAGAGTTACATTTAGGATCAATCCATCTTTCCTTCCAAAGGTGGTCTCAGATTCTAACATCAATCAAATTGTAGACCTGCCCATCTTCTTTCCAAATTTTACCAATAAAGGAGAATACTGCCTACACTTGTTAGATGTACACAGACAGTTACATTTCTACCGCAACAAAACTAAAGAATTGAGGAAATCAGAATAGTTGTTTATTTCGGGTCTGTATTACGTGATCGAAAATTCAGATGTTCGAACATGTAATGATCGACCCCAATAGAGCGAACCAGCAAAATGTCGAACGGCCGGAAAAAAATAACAAAAACCCAAACAAACCATTCAACTTCTTTATGCAGGGAGGCAAGCCCCCCTGCACCCCCACACCCCCCACTACTTCAATATACCAACTCTGAGACCACACAACATTGCAGTAAATGGAAATCTCCCCTTATGGAGATTTCCGGTTACGTGTTCGACATTCTGCCGTTTCACTCAATTGGGGTCGATCATTACGTGTTTGAACATTTGAATTTTTGATCACATAATATAGACCCATTTATTTCCTTTTCTGGCAGAACCTAAGGAAAATTTGTTTTTAAAGTTACCTTGTCAAGATGGCTTACAGATTGTTTTTGTGATAAATGAAGGTAATATAATCTAAAACTAACAATGCCAGTGAAGGCACATTCCACCAGATTGATGTTCACTTTGGCTGTTTTCCATTCAGGGGCTTTCTTGAATGAGATTTGCACAGGAGCAACATGGGCATACTTTCATCACTCATTACAAATTGGATTTGGTCTCCACGGGGAGAGCCGCCTTTGGTTCTACGGTTCTCAGGAATATTCTTCCATAGGGCCACTCAGAATCTAAAAAGTTCCCTATTAGAAGACAGAAAATGCATTCTTTCACATGTGTCTTGGTCGAACTCAAAAGCCTGAAATGGCAAAATATCGAAGCGGCTTTTGAGTGAATTCTTTCCCTGGAAAAGAATTTGCTTGGCCGCTTTGTTACTTTGTCATTTTTGGAACTGTAGTGCGGTCTCAGAGTTGGTATATTTAAGTAGGGGGGTGTGGTGGGTGAAGCCCCCTACTTAATGCAATGTGTAAAGTGTTCTTTTTTTGTTTTTTGTTTTTTTTTTTTTGTTGTTCTGACAGTTCAAAATTGTAAGCTTTCACTTATAGGGTCGATTAATCACCATTTGCTTTTTTAAGCATTTGGTGATCTAATATAGACCTGATCTAAAATAGCTGGGGACTCTGTCCCATCAGTGAAGAATCAATGAAGTTTGAAAACATCAGATAAAGAAGTTATGTCTTACCATAACTTTCCATCTGTGTTGTCGATCTTCATCTGTTTTAACATCACCCCTCCTTCCTCCTCCTGGAACTCCTGATGGAGCAATCTTTGTCCTGGGTTTTCAATTAGGATGTTCCTTGGACATGGCTTCTTCATAGAGGTTAAGTTCTTCTCTTCATGTATATATGCATATTTCCTTCTATAAGATTGCAAACTTGATCTAAGGTAATGTAGACAGGGACATTGTGGGTAGACCTTTAGCTTGAAAGTCTTTTTGGCTGTTGTTGGCTATATAACAGCCGTATCATTTCCCAGAATAGGAACCATAACCCATCAGTCAAAAATAGATGAAGATCGACAACATAGATAGAACATTACGGTAAGAGTTAACTTCTTTTTCATAAACAATAACATCAGTCTTGTGGGAATGTAGCAATTTTTCCAATAAAAAAACTTTATTATTAATGCCCCTAGCATTAACAACCATCAGAGATGCATCAAATGTTGCTAAATGTTGACTGTTAAATTTTCGACCTAGCAAAAATCCTGTCTAGCGTTTGTCAAATATTGCAAAATATCTGCTGCAAAAATTCTCTTCCCTGATCTTGACAAATGTACACCATCCTATCTGAGCACATGAGTGCCCAAAATTAGGCTTGCATGCTCTACACATTTCCATTTTTTTAAAACAGGACATTTTTTCTATGTAGGTATTTACCCAAAAAAACTTTTAATTCACAGTGATCTGACTATCCTTTCTATAGTTGTGAAAAATATGTCTTAATATCAGTACAGGCTATACTATCTAAGAAGGCTGTCAGTTCCCTACTAACAGTCAGAGAATTCTTGCATATGACATCATTTGTACCAACATAAGTAAAAACGGATTCATACTTCCATACATTAAGGTATTCCAAGGCTTGTCTCACATCTTCTATTTTTGCTCTTGGTAAGCATAACACTATCCAATGTTCATTATCTTCTTTGCAAATATAAGTATCAGTTCCTCTAATAACTAAATCTCCAATTAAAATAATATCTTTGCTGGCCAGCTCTGAATAATCTTCAGCTTCTAATACAGTAATATCTGCTCTACCAGTTGTTATGAAGGATAGATCTTCATCACCATTAGTCTTAATAATACCACTGTTTTCATTGTATATTAAATTCTCATCCAGCTGGTATTGTAAATCCACAGTTTGAGCCATGTAGTCAACATCTGTCTTTCTCTTCTTTTTTCTTACAGTAATGTTCTTCAATCCTTCTATGTTCGATTTTGACTTCTTCCTTTTCATCTGCCCCTAGCATCTTTTTTCTTCCTTCTGTCTTTTGGAAAAATTGTGGGCCGGATTCACGAAGGCTTGCACGGAGTCTAAGAGTAGAGTAAGACTCCATGCTGCCAACGTGTCCACCAAGCGATCCAGGAACAGCCAGTGGGGGTGTGCAACAGAGCTCTCAAAACTAGTCCTACACGGACAGGGGTTGGATATGCAAATTACCTCAATTGCAGGCGAAAGCTATGCAAATGAGGTAAATTTGCGATCCAGGAAACCCGAACCTGTCCGAGTAGGAGTAGTGTTATTTGCAGAAATGTACTCAGTTGACAACTGAGTACGGTTCTGCAAATAGCAAAACAGAGCCGTGACAGCTCCAAAAAAAGGATGCATTTACAACAGGAAGCATGCCAATGGCCAAAAATATGGCCATTGGCAATGTTAAGTGATGCAAAATAAAAATAAAATAACTTTTTTTTTTCATCCCGATCTCCGGGGTTTAAGCGTGGCACAGGGCAAAAGCGCTGCACCCTAAAAAGCAGAAAATCAATAATTAAGATCCACAAATGTGGATTTTATTGCTAATATGAATTTATAATGCAAGTTATTGGCAGGCTGAAGAAAACATGGCCACCGAGTAGAGGTTGCTAAGGGGGGAAGCTCAGTCTAAGAGATGTAACCAAACATTAGTAGGCATTCCTATGCAAAGGAGGGTTAGGATAGTGAATCGCAAGTTTACATAGCAAATGAGCACAGTCAGTGGAGTGTAGGAGTAGGATAAGGGGAGTAACAGGGTAGAAGATAGGTGACATCACGAGGGGGGTATGTATGAAAGAAGTGAAGCTCATTGGAGCAGAGTGGCATGTGTCAGCTGTCATTTACATATCATTGAAAGAGGTGTGTCAACAGGTAGGCTAGGTAAAGTCAAGAAATTGAAGGTGTATGCCATGGATAACATCAACGTTTCTTGCTGAGCATGTATGCGTGCGTGTACGCACCAGTAAACTCATATAAGACAGTGTGCGTGCGTGTAAGCGTGTGTGCACATGTGTAAGCCGGAGTAAGCATATATAAGGCTGTGTAAAGAGTTGTAAGTGTGTTTGCGCCAGTGTGCGTGCATTTTAACAAGAATAAGTAAGTTTTAGTCTGTGTAAACATGTGTGCGCACGTGTGAGCTGCTGTGCGTGTGTTTGCACTTGTGTGCGTGGCACTCACCCCTGAGGAAACAGAAAGGAAAAAGGAAGCACAACAAATAGTAGGAAGTTACCAGGGAGTACTAGCAGAGCTAGCAGCTGAAAACAATCAGAATCAGGCAATTACACAGGCAGTACACTAGCCCAGCCCAGCACTTAAAACTCTGCAAACAACAGTCCATTATGTTTCTCTCAAGAGACACTGCAACACTGCAGTAAGCTAATAGAAGTGAAAACTGAAAAAGCTTTACTGAGACAAAAAATGTTAGGGGCTGCCATTGCTGTTATAAGGTGACATATGCAACATGCTGAGGGTGGTGATAATGCAAATGTTGCTGGACAATCCACAGTGAGGAGAAGAAGTGTGTACAGGCCCAGGGTAACCTACCAGGGGCTACATGAGCTGGAGATAGTGGAGCGCTATAGAGTGGACAGAGACCTCTTGCAGCAAATTGTTGAGCTGTGCAGGCCACACCTCACACACAGAACCAACAGAGGGGAACCCATCCCAGTGGAAACCAAGGTATGTGCTGGCCTAAGTATATTAGCAACAGGTACCTTCCAGAGACCAACTGCTGATATGATGGGGATATCACAGGCATCAGCATCCAGAGTACTGCACCAGTTCCTGGATGTCATGTCAGCACATGTCGGTGATCATGTATATTTCCCCAATTCCCATGAGGTACTGGCCAGCAATATGCATTTCTTCCAGCAAATAGCGGAACACCCTGAGGTAGTGGGTGCAATAGACTGCATGCACATACGCATCAAAGCACCAGCCGGTGAGCGGGGTAAGGTCTACTTCAACCGCAAGGGCTTCCCCTCCATCAATTGCCAGGTTGTGTGTGATGCCCAGGGCATAATACTGAATGTGTGTGCTGGCTGCCCTGGAAGCTACCATAATTCCCATATCTGGCATCTGACGCAGCTGTACCAGACATTTGCCAACGGGGACATCCCACATGGTCACCTAGTGGGGGATGCTGGCTATGCACTGGAGCAGTGTCTGATGACACTCATCAGAAACACACACACACCTGAACAGGAATGCCATAATGAGGCACACGCACAAACATGAAAATGTAATTGAGCATGTGTTGGGGCTGCTCAAGTCACGGTTCCGGTGCCTGGACACATCTGGTGGAGCCTTGCAGTACTCACCAACTACATGTACCCAAATTGTCATGGTATGTGCTATGCTACATAATATGATCCTGTGAAAACAGCTGTAGCAGGACCAACATAGGCCTGGGCCAAACAACCCCCCCCCCATTGCCAAGGCCATCACAGGCAGAGCGTGACTCAGAGGAGGAACAACCTGAGCCTGCCCCATTAGGCAGAAGGAGGCATGCCCAGTATGCTTTGGCCTTGGCAAGAGGCACCACATAGCACATACACTTGCTCAGTAGGAACTCTGGAAATGATACCTCTCTCTGACTCGCACATATAGTAAAATGGATGCCTAAGTTGACACTACGTGCTTTCAAACATGTATAGGGAGTGTAGTATGTGTATCCACCATAGGCAGCCCTGCAGCACCACCTGAGGCATGATTGCTATGTGTTAAGCAATATAAAGCAGTGCTAAACAGCATTTACCACCATGTACTATATGTAAAGAAAATCGCACACCAACTAGCACAACTGTGGTCAATGTTGAGTAATATTGGCCAACGTCCAGCAATGTTGGTTAATATTGAGCAATGTTGGACAAGCTGGGTCTAAGTAGGGCATAGCTGAACAAAAGCCAATATGCTCATATTTGCTCTACTGGCCCTTAAGCAGTCTGGTCTGCTCAGTATGAAAATATAAAGCAGTGATGGGCCTTAAACCCAGGATACTATGCACTTTAGTCATAGTACTGAACCACTAAACCATGACAGTATTGCAGTGGTCAGCCTGTATGAAGAAATGTTGATAAGTCTATGCAAAGTATCTCATGGAAACCCTGCAGGCACAGCATAATCCCTGTCGAGTTATGACACAAAGGTGAGTCCTGCAGTAAGAATAGAACCTGACTTTCAACACACACAGTATAAATGTTAATATTGGGCATGTACACACACATCAACAAATGTAGTGGACCTCAGACAGCAACATACTGAAAGGTCACACTGGGCATGCTGACACACTTGAATAAATGAGACAAATGTCAGGCAACAAAACACTGACAGTCTGAACTGGGCATGCTCACACACTTAGGCCATGCCGGAGTACAGCAGTGGGCCACACATATCTGGCAGTTGCATGTGTTAACCCAGGAACCTCTCACTATCCAGCAATCTGCCCTGTGCACACAGTTATATGACAACAGACACATATATAATATAGTGGAACCCTGTCATAATCAAATATGTTCTGCAGATACCTAAGTTGTTCATAGAAAGTGGGAAAGCAAAGATGATAAAAACCTGCAAACAGTATCATCAATAAACATTGCGCATCCTGAACATTATCATAGGTTCAGAGGTTGATACTAGGCTATCTGCCCTAGGGCATGTACAAGCCTAGCCAGAGTGTGTTTGGCTTTCGCAACCCTGTCAAATTAGAACACTGTGCCTGTGAATAGTAGGTCACACAAGATAGCATCTGACGCAGCTGTACCAGACATTTGCCAATGGGGACATCCCACATGGTCACCTAGTGGGGGATGCTGGCTATGCACTGGAGCCATGTCTGATGACACTTATCAGAAACACACACACACCTGAACAGGAATGCCATAATGAGGCACACGCACAAACATGAAAATGTAATTGAGCGTGTGTTGGGGCTGCTCAAGTCATGGTTCCGGTGCCTGGACACATCTGGTGGAGCCTTGCAGTACTCACCAACTATATGTACCCAAATTGTCATGGTATGTGCTATGCTACATAATATGATCCTGTGAAAACAGCTGTAGCAGGACCAACATAGGCCTGGGCCAAACAGCCCCCCCCATTGCCAAGGCCATCACAGGCAGAGCGTGACTCAGAGAAGGAACAACCTGAGCCTGCCCCAGTAGGCAGAAGGAGGCATGCCCAGTATGCTTTGGCCTTGGCAAAGAGGCACTGCATAGCACATACACTGGCTCAGTAGGAACTCTGGAAATGATACCTCTCTCTGACTCGCACATATAGTAAAAGGGATGCCTAAGTTGACACTACCTGCTTTCAAACATGTATAGGGAGTGTAGTATGTGTATCCGACATAGGCAGCCCTGCAGTACCACCTGAGGCATGATTGCTATGTGTTAAGCAATATAAAGCAGTGCTAAACAGCATTTACCACCATGTACTATATGTAAAGAAAATCACACACACCAACTAGCACAACTGTGGTCAATGTTGAGTAATATTGGCCAACGTCCAGCAATGTTGGTTAATATTGAGCAATGTTGGACAAGCTGGGTCTAAGTAGGGCATAGCTGAACAAAAGCCAACATGCTCATATTTGCTCTACTGGCCCTTAAGCAGTCTGGTCTGCTCAGTATGAAAATATAAAGCAGTGATGGGCCTTAAACCCAGGATACTATGCACTTTAGTCATAGTACTGAACCACTAAACCATGACAGTATTGCAGTGGTCAGCCTGCATGAAGAAATGTTGATAAGTCTATGCAAAGTATCTCATGGAAACCCTGCAGGCACAGCATAATCCCTGTCGAGTTATGACACAAAGGTGAGTCCTGCAGTAAGAATAGAACCTGACTTTCAACACACACAGTAGAAATGTTAATATTGGACATGTACACACACATCAACAAATGTAGTGGACCTCAGACAGCAACATACTGAAAGGTCACACTGGGCATGCTGACACACTTGAATAAATGAGACAAATGTCAGGCAACAAAACACTGACAGTCTGAACTGGGCATACTCATACACTTAGGCCATGCCGGAGTACAGCAGTGGGCCACACATATCTGGCAGTTGCATGTGTTAATCCAGGAACCTCTCACTATCCAGCAATCTGCTCTGTGCACACAGTTATATGACAACAGACACATATATAATATAGTGGAACCCTGTCATAATCAAATATGTTCTGCAGATACCTAAGTTGTTCATAGAAAGTGGGAAAGTAAAGATGATAAAAACCTGCAAACAGTATCATCAATAAATATTGCGCATCCTGAACATTATCATAGGTTCAGAGGTTGATACTAGGCTATCTGCCCTAGGGCATGTACAAGCCTAGCCAGAGTGTGTTTGGCTTTCGTAACCCTGTCAAATTAGAACACTGTGCCTGTGAATAGTAGGTCACACAAGATAGCCCATGTATGTTTAGTCTATTGTGCCTCTGTCTAGCAGGGACCCAGAAGATATCCCATGGGTAAACATACAATCACTCATCCACTTGTCAAGATGTCTCCTGTAGGTGGTCAGTTGGTGGCTCTGCCTATACGAAACCGGGATTACAATCCGGAGTGAGTGGAGCCTCTGGAATAAGAATCTGTCCCTCCAGCATGTTCTATTAACATCTGTGCTGAGGTATATGTCCCTGGAGTGTGTAGCTCCAAGGGAGTCATATATCCTGAGGTGGAGCATGTCCATTAATTCTGGGTCAGATATTTCCTTAAACAACAGGCACACATCACATCTGAGTAGGTGGTAAGTGACTGAGTAGAGCTGGAGTTATTGTATCTGAACTGTGCAGGGCATCCATGTGAGTCCCTACATCTGTTTGTTGAGGAACATTTGTGGCCATTACAGTTGCTGCAGGTGTCGGGTAAGGTACATCCCAAATGTGGCATTGTAACCAAGCATGGTCGTGATGAGTGTAGGGGCACAATGACCTCATTTGATCCACATGTGAAACCATATGGGATAAGGTGGGCTGTATAGAAAGTCTGTCTAACCACTATGGCAACGTGATTATCAAAGGCCGAACAAGTCGTGTCCCCAAACCCCTAACAACTACTACCATATGTAATGGATTACTACCTATATGGTAATGTGTGGGCATGTTGTTATTCCCAAAGGGGATGACTATGCAACTAATGACATTTAGCAGTAGGCCATGGCTCAGGCACCAGTCATCCATCTCTGTGAGACCCTGTTTGAGTATGCATGTGCCAGCTGGAGAGTTGATTATGGCACCCAGTTTGCAGTCATTTGCAAACATGGTCAGCCATATTCCTCCTGTGTTAGCCTGTACATCACACAAATATATAATGAACAAGAGAGGTCCCAGGACTGAGCCTTGTGGGATGCCATGTGTAACTGGTGTATAGTCAGACATGGCACCTGCAATACTGACCATGTGGGTGCTATCCCTGATCCAGGTAGTCATCCATTGTGTGAGATATGTGTCCATATTGACGCCGGTGAGCCTATGCATAATGGCCGAGTGGGGTATTGTCTTGAAGGGTTGTGCAAGGTCCAGGTAGGCTGTCTGGACAACCGTCCCTATGCTATTAAAGAATACAAACAGGTCCAAGAGGCAAGATCTGCCCACAACAATGCTGAAATGTGTAGGACCCAGTGTCTGTAGGTTCCTGATGTCTATGTGTATGAATCCCATTACAATACACTCCATAGCTTTGCAGAACAGGCTAGTTAGCCTTATAGGCTGATATTTTCTGTGGTCCATTGTGGCACCAACTCTGTGGAGTGGGACCACTGTCGGTCTACGCAATTCCTTGGGTACATATCCTGCAGTAACTCTGATATTGAACAGTGACTTAATGTGAGGGTTAGGTCTGTCATGAAGCCCATTTAAGATGCAGGCTGGGACACCGTCTGGTCCCATTGATGCTGTGTTGTCCAGTGTGGGGAGGGAAGCACTCACCTGTTTATTTGTGATGTCAGGGAGGTTACACTCTGTTGGGATGGACAGTTGCTCCTTAAGGGGGATGGGGAGAGACATCTACACTGAACCTGTTTGCCAGGATGTTGGCAATGTCTGTGGGATCAGGGTATGTTTAGTCAATATGCAGTAACTCACAGAATATCAGTGAGTGTCCACCCAGGTAACTGAATTAACTGAAGAAGGCATTGTGATTGTCCTACGTGTCTGGTGCAATTGTCCGTTAGAAGCGGGCCTTAGATAAATACATGAGTGATTGTAGCTGTCTGCTAGTACAGATCACAGATGCCTTCCCTGTCTGGGATTGTGCTCTATCATGTAGTAGCTTCCTCCTTTCATTGTATAGCTTATTAATGGCCGTGGTCTACCAGACATGTCCCCTGCCATTGGAGGAGTGAGTCCAGTTGTTATTTGGGATAGCATGATCCATGCAGTCCACTAGGTGTCCATAGAATGTGTATGTTAAGGATTCAGCAGTCTGAGCCATATTTACCACTGTCCCAGGGTCTCTGAAGGATACCACCTTGGTTTGGAGAAGTGTGACATTTGCTTTTGAGAAGTTCACCAAGATTACCCAGGATGGTTGTGGGGATGGGATATGGATGTCCAGTGAGATAAATGTATGTTCTGACCTTACCAATGAGGGGTATATCTCAGGTGTGGAACATAGAGTCCCCATGTTGGTGATGATCAGGTCCAATATGTTGTCACCTCTTGTGGGTGTGGTGATATGTGGGTATTGTAGTGGGGTAGCAGTTGTTTGTGTGTCTGCTTTGGAGGTCTCTGCTGCTTAGGCAGAGTTTATTTAGAGCCTCTGAGTATGTTTATGTGTGATAATGTGTTTTGATTGATGTCACTATAGGTTTATGTGAGATTGATATGTGGTGTGTGTGGTTACCTTCACCACCTGATAGACTGTGCCAGTCATGGGTCGAGAGAGCTCAGCCTCCTGTATGTCTATATAGTTGCATCTCTCACATATATCTGAGTTTGTTGGGAGGAGGCGAGAGCTGTCTGTGTACATGAGGCAGATGTGACATTGTGTCAAAATCACAATATTCACCAGCTGGACTGGAAAGTACACACGAAACCAACCCCTGGACATGCCAGGATATTATGATGACATATTCCGTAACCTGATCACAAAGGATCAGTAGGGTGTTAAGTGTGTAAAAGAGCATAACAGGGATTAGTGCTCAGGTTTGTCGGTGTTTTGTAAAGAGTAGCTGAGAAGGAGTCCAGACTGAATCATGATACCTCCTTCAGCTATGTCATAAATAGCAATGTACACTCATATATGTCCTGAGTCAGGGCCAACTGTACCTGACTGACAATGCTGACATCCTGTCAGACAGACCCATATATACATACCCACCTCCCACTGATGATAGTCCCTATCATCATACCAAGAGATATCACATGTAGAATGGCTGAACAGCTCCCCCCAAAGCCAAAAGCAAGCAGCAATTGGATTACATTGTTTCCCAATATGTGTCATGCATGAACTACAGAACCAACAGACCCTGCACCTGAACAGTCTGTTGAGCCTCACCCTCTCCACAGGATCTGGAACCGTTGCATGTGTTACAGCAACATATGGCACTCCCCACAAGTGTTGATGCACAACACACCATGGGAAGTATAGTCCAGTAAGCCTATGAAGTCTGATCTGCAAGGCCATGGAGTCCATCATGGTTGAAGTCATAAACAGAGCTATTGGAAGCTGACAAACACACAACCCTACCAACTGTGGTATGTTCATGTGCAGATCATGGTTCCCAAACATGCTAGACTGTTTGCAAGGCAGCCACCCAGGACATAATCACTGAACAGAGCTACACATGTCCCAAATAGACTTTGAATAGCCCTTTATCAACATCCCAGACAGATGTCATATCCACAAAACCAACAATTTGTGCATAAATATGTGTTGACATATGAAGGAATGTCAATGTGTCCACAGATATATCACAAAAGGTAAGAATTATGGGGTCCGGTTCAAGCTGTTGGAATGGCATAAAACAAAGTGTACACACATTACCATGTCCAGTCTGATGATGTCAGCATCCTACAAATATAGCAGGAGAAAATAAATCACCCAGTAAAGCATATAGAGCACCGTGTTAATGTGTATCTCTCTAGTATCATAACGTAGTTAGGTAGGGGTTTGAATCCTGCAAATGCTGACAGTCTGTGTATTTGTGTGATTTTCTTTGAGTGGAGTGCCCTTTTTGGAGACTGGGAAAACACATTAAAAGAGGTACATTCCTCTTTGGAAAGTCTGATGATGTCAGCATCCTACAAATATAGCAGGAGAAGAAAAACCAGCCAGTAAAATGTATAGCGCACCGTGTTAATGTGTATCTCTCTAGTATCATAACATAGGTAGGGGTTTGAATCCTGCAAATGCTGACAGTGTGTGGGGGTGGGGGTGTATGTGTACGATTTCCTTTGAGAAGAGTGCCTTTTTGGAGACTGAGAAAACACATTAAAAGAGGTACATTCCCCTTTGGAAAGTCTGATGATGTCAGCATCCTACAAATATAGCAGGAGAAGAGATACCACCCAGTAAAGCATATAACGCACTGTGTTAATGCGTGTTTCACTAGTATCAAAACATAGATAAGTAGGGGTTTGAATCCTGCAATTGCTGAGTGTGTGTGTGTGTGACACAGTTGGTCAATGTGGTGTGGGTTTTGCTTTTACTATGGTATGACATATCATGATTAAAACAGTATGTGCATTGCACACATCAGGTATCTGCGTGGCAAATAAATATGTGTAGATGTGACCTCAATCAGTACATAGGTGTGAAGCCTGCATACTACATGAATACATTTTTTCCTTTGACAGATTGTGCTGCTCCTTCTCAAATTGTAGGTCACATATGTATGTATGTATGTGACAAGGCCAGCCACTGTAGTGATCTGTGGCCAAGGTCATCTGTGCCACACACACCCATGATAGTTACTATAGAGTAGTGTGTGTGAGGGTACATGCCTGGGGTATATGTCAGACATGTTCATACACAACAACGACTGGCAATAATGGACAGTCATTATAGGTGTACAACAGCCTTGTGGATATGCATTCAGGCCCATAATGTCTTATGTGATACATTGAGGGACTCCACAATACCTATGGATATGTGGATACCAAGGGACAGATGACATAACACGTGGCTGTATGTACACATTGGTACCCAACATATATGTTGAGGGCTACCACCTATGAGGTACTGTCGGGATAGTATGTATAGTAAATGTGGATAACTATGCTATAGTCGGCTTACTGCTATACAGCATGTTTCGGACAACAGGTATCTGTCTGTATGATACCCTTGTGTAGGATATGCATCCCATCCAGGGAATGCATTGTAGGCCAATGCATGCATTTCCAGATGTGGATGGACATATCCGTAGTGTGTTTTCATGTACTTAAGAGGGCTATATGCTAAACAGGTGTGGTCCCAGGAATGGGTGGCGGTCAATACCACTGGTTACTGTTATAGTATAGTACCGGAAGGATCCAACTGTTACTGAGTTCCCTACAACAGTGTGTCATTTGTCAGGACATCATCTAATGATTGGTTATAGCCATGCTGTTGAGGTTGCGTATACTACCAGACTGCAAATCATTGACAGATATTAACAGTATCACCCACAGCATAGTGTCAACACATGTCATACACACATGGTAACCATGTTAGTACATATCTGTAGTAGAATGCATACTGGCCATCGAAAGATACTATGAGATGTTAGCAATGTGTACAACAGGGTATGTCACACGTCCCATGTGTGCACTATGCACGCACATGCAGACAGCCTGCACCCACCGTGTTCACAGATGTACACCTGCTAATCTGTACTGCACACATCACACACGTACTGTCTACTCACTAACACATGCTGGCAACACTTTACACTTCAGCCAAGTGGCACATGGGTGGGCAATACATACTCAGACCTAACACTGGTGTAAACAATGCTACATTGACAATCAGAGCTTTGATGCATAATGCCTGCTCAGATATACCTACAAGGATATCATTACACTTTCCTGTTGACAACTTGCTAATATTGCTACACTGCTATAATGTCACCCTGTGCATCAGCACCATGTTAGCCTGTTCCTGCATCATTGTTACAGATGACAGGAGGTGGCACTGGTGTCATCATATGTACAAGGTGTGTTGTTGGTTTGCCAGAGCCCAACATTGACCCATCCAATCAACATGTGTGTGTGTGTGTGTGTGTGTGTGTGTGTGTGTGTGTGTGTGTGTGTGTGTGTGTGTGTGTGGGACACCAGTACAGCATGGGCCAATGTTGATGTAATGTATGTGTGTATGTGTGAGCCCTAGTTGCTTGGTTAATGTGTGTGTGTCTGCATGCACACAGTTCCACCATGTGGCTGCCATATATGAGAGATTGTGGGACAGCCACAGACTGTACCTGCTAGGCTGTACAGATCAGTGTCTCCGGCCACGGACATGGTACCTGTGCCTGGCAGGGGTGCTACAGACAGTATCGGGTACCAACCCTGACTGGGTACTATCATCAGAGGCAGAGGTATGACGACTGGACCCATGTCCCTGCTGGGACTGGCCAGAGCCATGTGCATGTGGTCTACAAGGATGGTCAATGGACAGGCCAGCCCCAGCATTGCTGGGGCTGGTACTGCCACTACGGGAGTGGCTGTGATCTGTTGGCCATCCGCGATGACTGCCAGCTCTTGCTGTTGCTGGCATGCATCCGCGTCAACATCTCAACCATCCCGCATGGTCCTGGCTCATGGAAAACACATTGTGGAGGGCATCTAATGTCTCCTCCCAACATCTATCAATGACCTTGGTGTAATTCCAGATGGCACCGGCAAGGTCAATGATGCTGTCATTGATAGCGGTGTAATGGGCCCTCTGCGCCCTTAGTCCCTGTCTGGTGTACCGTTCCATACGTGCCTGTGCCTGCATTACAGCCCAGAACATACTGGAGGTTGTAAGACCTGTGAGGGCATGTCTGCCAGGGGCAATACGACCAGCAGTGCTTCTCCGAGAACCCCTGGACATCCGCCAATGTGGTACCATTCCAGGAATCCAGCTGTGGCTGCTGTGAGGGGATGCAATGCCATGGGTACCACACTCTTTTGGTCAATACCAACTGTATGCTGTACCTCGGCTAAGGCCATTGGTGATGAGGGATATGTATTGGCAGCATGAGTGTGCACATAGATGGGGTTGAACCCTGTGTACTGTCGATTGGCGGACCAACGACAGACTCTGTCAAACCTTCCTGTGCCAGAATACATGTCTCATCATCTCCACTATTTGTGGCAGTGACTTCAGGTTCCCTGCTGCTTTCAGCCACCCCAAACTCAGCACCTGTGAGAGGAAGACAGGAAACACACTTTACAATCTGTACATTATGTTAGCACACATGAACACATGCACACATGCACACAAATACACTCCTAATTACATCACATACACACACACACACACACACACACACACACACACACACACACACACACACACACACACACACACACACACACAGCAGCAGCAATCCAACACATATTCAATAGTGGTTGAAGGTGGGTGACAGTATCACAAGGCAAACAGTCACCTCACACGTGTCAGCATGCAGAATATTTGTTGCTCAAGACCATGCAGTGCAAGTGTAGAAGGCCCTATTTAATGACAGTATACATGGCTTTGATGCATGTGTGTAGCTGTTCAGTGATTGGCTACCTCCTGGAACACAATGTGTACATGGACACATTGCTGTACAAGTATTATCAGCTCTGCAATGTCCTGTGCACCATCACTCACAGGTTATACATACCATGGCTGTATGTGTTATCTGTGTGACACATAGATTTCCATGTCTGATTACAGTGTCTGTGTCCATAGCAGATAATAGTGGGCACAGGTGTAGCACATGCATGCTATGTACACGCACGGGATGAGTGGTGCATGTAGACGTGAAGGAATCCCAATGCTCAACATGGCCATTGTACAGTGGTTATGGTGAATGTGGGACATATTGCAGATATGTCGGTGCCAGCCATGACATGGCATGCTACATGACTGCAACATTAAACACCACACATACCCAATGTGTGTCATGTGACCTATACTCCCAATAGCATTCCAGGACATATATATATATATATATATATATATATATATATATATATATATATATATGACACTTTGTACAGATGGTGACTGCTGTGTATATCGTGTATACTGGCATATGTAAGCACACACACAACATGCTATGCATATTGTGTATAGGTCCATATGTTTGCACACACACACACAACATTGAGGTGCAAAGCAATGACTGCTATGTGTAGTACTGTGGTCACTGTAACTGGATGGGGTGTAGTACCATGTGCCATCATCATCATGCATCTTGTGGTCACTCACAGCTACTAATGTGTGACAGACCACTGCTTAGCATGCTGTACCTGAACTGCAGTGCCGTGGCTATGTTCACAATTACACAGCCACTTTGTACATGGGTGTGTGAGGTGCGCAATAGGGAGCATTGCCTAACATGACTGTGTTATGTGTTGAAGAGTGTTGCACAGCCCCATGATAGGCCTCTACCCCTAAGGTACATCATGTGTGTGTGGATGACATGCGGGACACTGAAGTGTGACCTTAAAGCGGGTGTGTGGTAACGCCATATGTAGCATGTTTTTGTGTACTGTGTATGATAAATGTGTTATGCTGTGTACAGCTGTAGCAACTATGCCTATCCAATGTGCAGTACGGTGTTGCCACAACTGTGCCTGATGCTCTGTGTATTACATGTCATTGAGGCAGCTACTGACATTACTGAGCTGTGCAACGTCTTACAGCAAACATGCCCAGCATGCATTATGCGTAGGTGTGTTACGTGTACATGGCCTACACCTCACCTATGGCATGCACATTTCATTACCAACATTGCAGTTGTGCCACACTCACCAGCATGGATAATCTGCCCTGCTGTCACACCAGAGGGACCTACGAGAATATGAGATAGTTCGTCAGTGGCCACAACTGTGGCATTGCTACTGTGGGTATGCTAAACTACACTAGAACAACAGTCAACAGTCATAGCTGTACAGATAATATTCCAAATATCAGTATTGCACAACACTAGGGAGCACAACTGCTAAACACACAGTACACATCTCACGTAGACATAATCTAACAATACAGTTAACTGTAGTCTACAGATAGGGCATGTTACCTGCTCACTCCATGTGAACATGCTGGGTGGCTCCTGCCTCCATGACAACACATGTCAGTGGGAGTTGCTCCTGTTGTCCAGGAGCCACCATGCTTAGGAGCAGCTCGTCCACTCTGGTGAGCGGGGATGAATGGCCACCCTACCACCTGTAGCAAGCTGTTGTCTTTGGATATCAGACGCATGCTGCCGGACATGTCTAATTAAATCACTGCAGTGACGGCGTACCTGCTCATATGTCCGGTTATGCATGCCTATGTCATTTACCCGACGAACAAGATCCTGCCACAGAGCAGTCTGCTCCTGCTGGTGCTGGCTGCTTCTGGAAGACAGCATTGTGTAGTGCTGCACCAGGCCTTGCTGAATCTCCTCTTCCTCCACTGCTGTGTAAGATGGGTTATGTTGGTGGGCCATCTGGCTGAAAGAGATATGAACAATATGTGTGAGCGAGTCCTGTGGCACACTTTACACCTTTAACCACAGATATCACCTTACTGACATATATACCATCCATTTGTCTGTCAGAGGATACACACGTTCAATACCACTTAGGTTCATAGGTTCATAGGTTCATACTAGGCTATCTGCCCTAGGGCATTTATAAGCCTAGCCAGAGTGTGTTTGGCTTTCGCCACCCATTTTAAATTAATTTTGCTATGCCATTTTTCAAGGTTAGTATACTGTGCCTCTGTCTAACAGTGACACAGAAGTGATACCCGGGGTAACCCTACGATCTCCCATCCACTCATCAAGATTCCTCTTGAAGAGAGTCAATGAGGGACTCTGCCTAACCTGGACTGGAATTTTATTCCAGAGTGAAGGGAGCCTCTGGGTTATGAATCTGTCCCTTCAGCATGTCCTATTTATTTCAGTGCTGAGGTTCAAGTCTCTTGAGCGCATGGCTTGATGGGATTTGGATTTTCTGAGGTGCAGCATGTCCATTAATTCCGGGTTGGACAATGCTTTATACGTCAGGCACAGATCGCCTCTGAGCAGGCGGTAGGCCACTGAGTAGAGCTGGAGTTTCTTTAACCGGGCAGCATATGGCACCTGTTTGAGCCCTTTGATCCTCTTGGTGAGGTGCTTTTGGGGTCTTTCCAGTTGCTGCAGGTGTCTAGTAAGGTACATCCCAAAAGAGGCATTGTACTCAATTATGGGCCTGATGAGGGATGAGTAAAGAGACACGATGACCTCCCCTGATCTAGATGTGAATCCCTTCATGATTAGGTGGGCTATATAAAATGTTTTTCTAACCACTTTGGCCACGTGGTTGTCAAATGAGAGATTGCTGTCAACTTGGGTCCCCAGGTCCCTAATTACTACTTCTGTACTTAATGGATTACCACCTATGTGGTAATTTGTGGGCACTTTGTTTTTGCCAAAGGGGATGACTATACACTTTTTGGTGTTTAGCTTGAGGCCATGGCTCTAGCACCAGTTGTCTGTTTCTATAAGGCCACTTTGGAGGATGCTTGTGTCGGCTGGAGAGTCGATTATGGCACCCAGTTTGCAGTCATCTGCGAACTTGCTCAACCACAGTCCTTCCGTGTTGGCCTGTACCTCTGAGAAATATATACCGAACAAGAGAGGTCCCAGGACTGAGCCTTGTGGGATGCCACTTGTAACTGGTTTGGAGTCTGACATGGCTCCAGCAATTCTACCATGTGGGTTCTGTCCTTGAGCCAGTTTACAACCCATCTAGTGACATAGGGGTTTATATTTAAGCTGGTGAGCTTAACTATAATGTCCGAGTGGGGTATTGTATCGAAGGCTTTTGCGAGGTCCAGGTAGGCTGTGTGGGACCACCTTCCCCTTATCAATGGCCTTGGTGACTGTTTCAAAGAAATCAACCAGGTTTAAGAGGCAGGATCTGCCCTTAACAAAGCCGAACTGGGTAGGATCCAGTGTCTGTAGGTCCCCAATATTTTTATTTATGAGGACCATGATGATTCTTTCCATAGCTTTGCAGACCAAGCTAGTCAGGCTTATGGGGCGATAGTTTCCAGGCCACAACTGAATAACAGTGCCTGGCACACTCTATATATGAAATCACTATACAACAATACCCGGCACACTGTTTGTGAAACAATGCACAACCTCGCCACAGGGGTATATATCACGCCAATGCATGAACACAGATGTCATCCATTGCAATGAATGCAAAGTACAGTTACAGTAGTACCTGTCAACCACCCTAGTCATTGATGCCATAGCCCTGCCTAACATATGTGCACAGTTGTTACTATAGGTGGCATACTGCTCTATCAGAGTATATATATTGCTAGATACACACGTACACCCTGTAACACACATATGATTGCAGCCATGGTACAGGCATAATTACACACACATCAGACAAACATACAACACACCACTGTATGCCAACACAGATGAGCTTTACCTGTGTACCATACAGTACTGTGTGCCACTACTTACAAACCCTTATGCCTGAGTTATGTCCTCTGTGCAGACTGCAGGAAACACACAAGACAGTGTTTCAAAGCAATGTGAACACACACCATACTGTGCTGTTTAGGCCTACAACTTCAGGTAGTACTACAGTTCATATTGGGAGTTGGATTCACCAGCAGTACCACTCAGTAAGCATACATGTATTGCTTTAGCCTACAATGAGACACCACGGTCGTCAACAAGGAACTACATCACATCGTATGCCATACTACTATGTCTGCCTAACAGTACAATACACATCTTTTGCTGGCCTCACAGCTAAGATAGACACTACCATGTCAGATACAACTTCACACTAACCTATCACACCTTTAAAGACCTTGCACACATTCAGAATTTCCACTTATTCAACCTCACAAAGCAGGTATTGCATTGAGTACATGTGTGAGTGCATAGTGTCATAGGAAGGTAATATGCTATTGGCCCTAGGGCCTACAGCAGCCTAGCCATATGCTACCCTGGCCTTTGACACACATGTACTCTAATTTCACTTGCCCCTGTCAACCAGAACCACAGGGGGGGGTTCCTGGGGTGTATTACCAATCTCCCAAACAATCATCAGGGGTATTTATGGCAACTGCTAATGAGGAGCATTGTTTGCTATTGCTAGGTGGTCTATTCCAGTGTATGGCATATCTCTGAGATAGGAACCTATCCCTCCAGCATGTGCTGTTTAGTGAGCAAACAAGGTTTAGGGCCCTAGAGCGTGTATCCTGGAGGGATTGTGATATGTTGCCATGGTGGTTGTCACCCAGCTATGGGTCTGACATACCTCTGTATGTCCGGCAGAGGTCACCTCTGTGTGGCTGGTATGCCATACAGTCTAGATGTGGTTTTGTGAGTCAGTCTGCATAGGGCATCTGTTTGCGGCCAGTATTACCCTTTGTGAGGTATGTCTGTGGCCTTTCCACCTGCTGTAGTTGTTATGTGAGGTACATACCACACAGGGCATTGTGATGAGTATGGGGAACACTGACCTATATTTCCCTAGATGACACACCTGTTGTCATGACACATACCACACAGACAGATTGCAGGTCTAGTGTGGCACTGTCTTTATCAAAGAGGAGGCTACTGCCCACCTGTGTCCCATGTTCCCTTATCACACCTTCAGTGTTAGGCAGATCTCTACCTATGTGGTAGTTAATGGGTACAGTGTTTTGGAAAGGTGGAATGGCACTGCAGTATCGACTCTTGTCTACAGTTCATGCCTTGGTCACCACACACCTGTTGCAGTACATATGACCCCATGTATCTCTCTCTATATATGTATATATCTATATCTATACACATACATGTACACATCCATTGCTGTACACATAGATGTACATATAGGCACATGTACAGTCCACCTTTCATGGTGGGGATATCACTTATGCGACAGTTGTGGGATGTACAGTTATGTGATTATATTGCACAGTGTTGTGCAGAATGCATTTTGGTTTCCTCGGCCCATGTAGCTTTAGCTGGCCTCACTGGCTGTAACACAGCAGATCTGACAAATCAGTCCCACAGCGTTTAACCACCACATGACATATATCAGCACTGCATGCTGCTTTCTATGCCGCACACTACAACCTACATAGATATATGCACATAACAACCTTCAACGACAGATATCTGTCCACCCTTCACTAACAGGTGCAGTATGTCCCTTGCCCTATGCACATGTGCAGATACAGATAGATACGTACTGCTGCCACACATGGATGATTTGCAGTGTGTAGAGTACTCTTCAGGAACATCTACTACATGCAAGCACATACATATGCGTTACATACCTTACCTTTGTATTTCCCTGCTCCGTCTGTTGTTACAGTTTTTTTTTTTTTTTTGGTTGTTTGTTTTGAGTTTTCTCCCTCTGTTTCTGTCTCTGTTGTCTGTGTCTCTGTCTCTCTCTCTCTCCATCTCCCTGTACCTGCAATGATATTATTGCATGTGCGGACAGCAGGTACAGCCTGCTTTTCTAGGTATCTCCACATGTGCATGTGACAGCCTCTGCACCAATTGCTGCGCACCATTCAGTAATTACATGCAGCCTGCTGTGTGGTGATGTCAGTACTCACTGTAATTGCAGCCCACTGCTATAAAATGCTAGGTTAGGTAGGCGTAGCCCTTTCAGCTTTCTAAGGTGGGGCCCATGCTTGTTTGCTCTGGACACCTTTGTGTCAGTCAGAAGGTTGGTATATGTCTCTTAACTGAAGCTAGGTTTGTAGCCAGTGATATGCATGTTGTACTCTAACCCAAATGTTGCTGCTTCCAGTATACACTTCTCAGTGTAGACATGTACTCACCCCTCCAAATGCTAACACAGGATACATGGGAGTATGTACATTTGTTCTGAATTAGACAATTAACTGTCATACAAATGTGGTTATTGCACTGTATTCCTGTGGCACATGCAGTGTTTGTGAACTGCTATACTGTAATTATTATGTTACTCACTTCTGAACAGTTTGTGGTTTGTTTGTGTTGACATTAGCACAGGCTGCTCAACACAACTGGACATATTTCAGTACTGAGTATGCCTACCTACACCCTTGTTTTTGCCTAAATACACAGATGTGTTGTACCTTTGGGTTGGGGTGCAGAACTGCAAAGAGCATTTTTTATTATCATGTGAGGTTTATCTTGCTGAACATACAGGGTTGCTGTGTACCTGTTAGCCTATCAAGGCAAGTAGTCTGTCTGCGTAGCTCCCACCTGTGGACATATCCAGATGGTAGCTAGAGGTTAGCCTATTATACTTTGTCTGTGCACCACACCAGTCTTTTCAGCACTGGCACATTGGCATTGTCACAGTTGGTTGCTAGCAGTACATGGCTACATCCTGTGATATTTCTGTGTTGTACTCCTACATAAGGGCAAGTGGAACTCCTTCCAAAGCTATTTGCAGAGTGTGTAACAGCAGCAATGCTGATATGCCTGCGTGTTTCTGCCTCTGCCAGGCCTCAGATACTCTCAGGTATATATTTGAACGGCCACAGTGAAAGGTACATATAAGTGAGATGCACCTGCAATATATTACAGGCATATTGCAGTTGAGACTTTCTTGGGAATCAGAGCATATGTATAACTACACATTTTCTGATGTGCAAGCAGTGTCTACTCACACCTATTGACATTATTCCTTACATGTGATTCCACACTTCTCTGCCTAAAGTTAGTACTTTTCAGAGTGATTCAGTGGGGCACAGCTAACATTTATTAACAAATCAGGGACAGCCCTGTAAAGCAGTCACAGTTGGGGAGTCTGGCCTCTGCCCTATTCAACTTTGCCAGTTTTTATCCTGGTCTGATACTGTGTGGTGTTTGTAAGGTGCTACTGTAACATTATTCCCTGCTAGGATGGCTGGTTCTCTTTTCACAGTCATGTCATGCAATTCCACAACAACTGCTGGTAAAGACCCACAGAACAGGATTTGTGTTATTCCATTCCTAATTTCCATTTACATTCCCTCATTGTAATGCATGATATATTTATTTCAGCACCAAGTTATTTGTATATCTGCTGTGGCTTAGTGGTAATTCATGCAGTCTATTGTGTCAATGGTCTGGGGTTCGAGACTGGCAGAGGTTTTTTCTTTTGCTGCTGAGCAGAACAAGGGCCCTGACAAAGATTGACTTAGGCACTTTTAAGCAGTTGTAAGCAGGTTTGCGCATGTTTGTGCAATGCTTAGCGATGCTTAGCTAAGAGCACACATGTGCACACTCGCTTATACCCGCTTACTACCGCTTAAAAGTGCTTACTCCCACTACCCCGCGCTAATTTCTTTTAAAGAAAAGAAAATGGGGAGATAGGAAAGTGGTGATAAAGGGGGCACAAAGAGGGACAGATAGTAGGTAAACAAGCTCGGGATGTGCAGGACGGGTGTAGGGAAGGTCCATAGCTGCCCATTTCTTTACCAGCAACAGCTGTGCATATGCAATAGATTTGGAGTGAATTTGAAACCTTCCACCCCTGGGAGAGGGGTGAGGACAACAAAGTATGTTGTACTACCAATTATAATTATCGGTTTACATGTCCAGTGGACATGTGTGTGAAATGGGCAGCTATGTATGGGGCATAATTTTTTTTGTGGGTACAGATTGCCCTTTTTTTTTTTTTTTTTTCAGGTGAGAGTGGAAAGTGAGGTAGAGGAAGTAGGTATGTTCGGGGAGGTAGGTTGGGGTGGTAAACAGACAAGACAGATAAGATGCATACAGGGGCAGTGTATGACACATGAGGTGGGTGAACACAATTGACGGGGACGGATGTTTGGAAATCGCAAGCCCATGAGCCCACAGATGGTAACAGTGGAACTGAGATCCCCACCCATGGGCAGTCACCACTGCACCTTCACAGCCCCAAGGGTGGCTGTGCTGGGGGCTGCGTAGGATGGGCCGGCTCACCCATGATACGCGCCACTCTTGCCTCAAGCTGGCATAGGGGATCAGCAACTGAACGCTGGATCTCCCTACACACCACAGCCCAGACCCTTCGAAGGGTGACAGGTGGCCCTTCTCCACCCACGCTTGCACTGGGGGGATGAGCCCCATCCCCTGCAGTGCTTCCACCCAAAGGTGGCACAGGACTAATGGAGGAGGGGAGCCCAGGCTGGGCACCGGACCTGCTGGTGCCAGGTGCACTCGCCAGCTGAGGAGGGACAGGTCAGTCCGCTGGGACCGGCTTTCCCATACCTTCTGTGATTAGGTGTGTTTAATTTCAACATAAACAACAGCATTCCAGATTAGTTGTAACAGCATGCAGTAATATTCCCATTAACCCAACACACCAAGGTTCCAACAGTTGAACAGCAAGCATAACACATGCATATATAGAATGACAGTGGATATTCCAACAGCATGCAGGGATGTTTGGTAGCAACAGGCCACCATGATTGTGGTGTTTGAACAGGGCACATGCATCAACGTGAATGCAAATATTTATAGAACAATAGGACATATGTTCCAACAAATATTTAAGATTACACATACCCATTGAGGTGTGGAATTGCATGGTTTATGCACATACAGTAGGGTGTAGAAAAAAACTCAATTAACATCTTATAATTACTTTTAGGCTACACTACATTCCTAGTGACTGCAAGTGTATATCCCCCACATGTATTATTACACTTGCCACCATGCATTAGGTTGTGTAATGGGTTTGGCTAGTTCAATATATGCCTGACCTATATCTGACATACTAACTGTCCAAGATGCAGGTGTTACTGCTACATATTTCTTGATTGCATTTATATTTCTTTATCTACATATCTGGATGTTTTCACATTACATTTCCAGTTCAATTTGTACAGAACCCTGCATTTCTTGACACACACTCACATTTCTGGGGAACAAATTAACATGCTACTTGTGTGCCAGGTTTACTTATGCATGCCAGCCAGTAACTGACTGTTGAGGACTGTATGTATGCTTCACAGCTACTAGCACTTCCATCACCCACTTTAGATGGGACTGCACAACTCTGGGTTGCCAGCACTTTTTAAAACAGTACTATTTGTATAATGCAAGGGTACAACAACATTTCAAACTAAGTGACACAGACACACTCTGAGTTTTAGACCTTTATTAATGACATTACACACTTTTCCACAGGCTCACAGTATATATGGAAGACATATTCAAGACATATTATACCTTTATTAATAGGTTAGAACACTCTTTTTCAGGCTCACTCACTTATTTTATATGACAGTACCTGCAGAGATATTATTCCTGGCTCTCTGACTTTTTTATCTGACAGTACATGCAGAGGACTTATTCAGGCCATTGTATGGCTGTATTATTGGACTACAACACTTTATTTCATGCTCTCTCCCCTATTTTATATAACAATACATGCAGAATAATCACTAACCTGCCTGGTGGTGCAGCCTTAGCAGCCTATCTGCATAGGCTTGCTGATTTGCAGCATGTCACCTGCAGCTGTAAAGTAAATGAAGGGATATTGAGACATACCTATCCGTTATACAGAATCAATTATCAATTCTTACATACTGCATTCCATGGCTACCTACTCAGGTGTTGGGAATCTTGCATCCCACGGGCCTCCTGTATCCATTGGTTCAGGCGGTCCTGCTTCTGTCTCTTCAAGCCTGCATGGTGGTGACGGACCTGCTCACCAGTCTGAGGAATGCCTGTGACACTGGTGAGGTCATGAGCTAACCGGTTCCAAGACTCTGTCTTGTACTCCGTCCCTTGCAACTGGCCCTGCAGGAGTCTTGACTCATGACGGTGGACAAGGAGCCAAAGCATGTATTTCGACTCCTCGATGCCCCAACGTTGCGCTTGGAAGCATGTACCTTCTCCAGCACCAGCCATTCTTACTGCAGATGTGAGCTACAATCAGTTATGGCAAGTATTCCTGCCTATGTGGCTTAAATATGCCGCATTTCCTGCACTTTTTTGTGAGTGGCCATTTTTGAAAATTCTTGGCTGACTGCAGACCTGCTTAGTAATGGTTAATCTACCATATCTAAGTATATGTATGTTAACAGTGGCTGCTTCTCCTAACCTGTCATGGCTTAGTGGTTCTGTACTTTGATTATGATGGAGAGAGTCCTGGGTTCAAACCTTGTCATTCATTTTATTTTAATACTGTCCAGACAGGCTAGGGGGTGTGGCTGCGTTTTAGCAACTTTGCTCTACATTGCTCCATGGTGCTCTACTGTACCCTGGTTGGCGCGGTGCCCATATCCGCACAAACACATTGCGCTGGTTAAAGCGCTATTTCACTATGGGCACCTCTATTGCACTGGGTAAAGCGCTCTTAATCTTTGGGCAACTCTATTGGACTGGATAAAGAGCTGTTAAACTATGGGCAACTCTATTGCGCTGGCTAAAGTGCTGCTTAACTGCGGGCAATTATATATCAGGATCCTTTAAAAATATATATTTTGTTCACTGATACATTGGCCATTTCACTGCTTTTTACTAATATTGTAATCATATATGTCAGGTATTATTTCATATACTGATTTAAAACATAAATAAGAAGGGGAGTGGTGCGACTTGAACCGTGAATGCTTCCTCTTTGTGTGAACGATCTATCATTATGCTATTGCTATTTGGTGTGATTTGCATAAACAGTCTTTCTTATGCTCTTCCATGTCGGAATTGCTAACTACAGCTAAGCAATGCTAACTACAGCTAAGCAATGGGCACACCTGCACACACATGCGCAAATATGGGCAGCTATTTCGGGAATTTAAAAAAAATAAAATTAATGTTTTACTTTTTATAACTGTGATGGAGGTTTACAATGTCAGGGAGTGTGGTGTTGGGTGCAAGGACGTTTGAGCGGACTCGCTCTTGTGTGTTTTCATTTTACTTTTCTAACCCTTGCAGTGGCGTGGACATTTAGACTGCTCGGCAGTTGAACATGCCCCCTGCTTTCCTACACGGTCCGTGTAAGACTTACGGTTGAGTCAGCATGCCCTCATGAATATTCATGGCACACTGACGTCATACCGTTCAACTGTAGCCTCCTAGTAAGACTTATTAAGTCTTACATAGAGGGTTTGTGAATCTGGGGGTATGCCTTTTTCTGTAGACTGAAGGTTTTCTGACATAAAAATATCATTGTTCCTTGTAACCTGTGTGTTACATAACAAAGCAGTGTTCTTTTTAATACATGTTCTCTTTCCTTTACAGTCATTAATCAGTTTCTTTTTCTTCCTTGTTATTTGCTGTGAATTTCCTTTGTTTTTTTCTTTCCTTCTACACAAACTGAATCCTTAGATTACTGAATTCCAAAGTTGTCAAGGGCATTGTCTTGTTTCATAGGAGTTGAATGATATTTGTAGACAATAGATGCATCATTTCCTAAATGCTTTCTATTTTTATATATTATTTGTATCTTTGCTTAACATTATTTATCAGTCCAGTCATTAATTTATGATACAACAGTTCTCCAATCCATGCCAGTTGCACAAGTGCAATCATCCTCATTAAGTCTAGATTTACTTCTAACAACAGTAAGCAAATCATCCAACTTTTGACATGAGGAACACAGATCACCAGTATTATCAGCTGTTACCTTTAAATATCCATAGCATTTGTTAAAATGCACAAGATACTTGTGCATTAGCAAATCATTAATTGCTCATTCATTATTGTAAAAGAAAAGAATGATCAATATCACTAACCACAGAATTCAAATCGAACTTTAATCAACTTCTATGACAAAAAAATTACACCAGCAATATACAACTAAGTAATACAGTATCTTTCGATGATATTGGAACCATCATGTTCCTGGTTTGAACCTCAGTTTTTTCTTGTGTCTCTTCTGTCTTTATAACACAGTAGGTGCTAAGGCAGAATACTCAATCTGGGAAGTTGGGGATGAGATAGACCATTATGGGTAGAGGGAGGAGCTCGAGATTCAGATCCTAAGTCTTGCAAATGCATCTGTGTCAGATCTGAGGATCAGTTCCTAGACCCATTCGTGAGGAAGAATGAAAATGGAAAACACAGATGCCAAGTCATAGTAATTACTTAACTTCTAATTCTGACTAACTGTGAATGTATGAGGAATGTTTATGTGAGCTTATACTTATGAGGAAAAATCTGCTTTAAATAATTTCTTTCCTTCTATTGCACAGACCACTACTCATTGTTTGCAGTGTGTGTATGACTCTGTGGACACTGGTACTGTTTTGAGGAGGTTTACATGGCTGCATTCTCTGAACCTCTCAGCTGATGTTAAAAATGACATTTTAAATTCATCCTGGGATAGAGATTTAGTGTCTGTCTCCTCTACTGCAGAGGTAATCAAAAATTTGATGAAAGATTTTTAGCCCTCCTTTTCCAAAGTGTCCAACGGATTTTCCATCTCTTCATCCAATTTTGGCAAAAAGCACAATAATCAGTCTCAAAAATTCAGGTAAACAGACATTTAAGAAGAAATAGCAAAGGGTTTCCAAAAAGTCTCAAACTTCCCAAACCAAAGTTAATCCAAGAAGAGACCTTGTGAACCCCTCCCATCTGGTATCTTTTTTCTTTCAGAAAATCTCATCTCAATAATCTCCATTTTTCTTTTTGGCGACAAATCAAAATGAAAGCGCTAACCATAATTCCAGCTGGCTTGATGTGTTTCTTTGTTTTTTTGTTTTTACTAGGTTGTGTTAATTTTTGGTTCATCAGTTTGTTTTCATGGCCAATGATATGCACCTTGACTCGCAGCCTTTATTTTCTAATGAGAATGTGGACAATGTATCTGACTCTAGACCTATCGGGAATCTTACTTTACTTATTCAAAATTTAACTCAGCAAGTTATTATCTTGGCAGATTGGATATCTGGATGTCCCAGCAGTGGTATGGAAGTGTTTCCCTCTACTTCCAGTCCTTCAGGATCGCAGGATCAGAGGTCCGCTGCATCGAATTCGAATGTACCTGCCAGTGGAGGCTTGGCTCCGAATCTTGGACCGGTGAGTGTTCAGCATAACACTGGGCAGGTTATGAATATGCTGCAGGGGTCATTGCAAGCTAATGTACTTTTACCTTCTTTAAATGACTGGTTGAAGGAGCCTACCCTTCCTGGGTTGGATATTGTGAGACCGGCAAGTAACAGGCTTGCCAATGAACCTGCTCCTGCCAATATAGTTAATATTTCAGATCTTTTGATCAAAAATTATTTAAATTTAAGAAACTGCAGTTGGAGATATTATACTTGAATGAATGCTTGCACTGCCAACAAATCCCGAAAGGGTTAAGGATGTGGCAGTTTCCAACTGGGCTCATTAGGGACTCGCCTCTTCATGTGGATTTACTTAAGTTATTTGATAAACAGGGTTGTGAATTTATCCAGTTGTTGATTAAGGATTATTCAGCACAAGTGGAATCTTTAAAACTGGAACTTACTCAGCTTGACACTGACATTCAATCCGATAATGACTTTGGCAGATACAAATTTGATTACTGTCGTATTTTTTCCAGTATTGACAGTACACTTTGTAAATTGAAAGAGACTAAAATTAAAAATCTAGCAAGGGACGCACAGGATTATGGTAATGGGGTTGCATACCCTTCCCCACCTGGTGTATTTAACTATTCAGCTCTTCTGGATTTGGATCCACTAGCCCAGGAGAATGTAACCGTTGAAGGTAGCGAACAGAATAGTGGGGCTGCTTCTAATTTTATCTTGAATTCTCCTGTTAGATGTAGCAAATGGCTCCAAAACTGGCAGGTTCAAAATAGACAAGTGCAGCAGGATCGTGATGCCCGCCCTCAGCAGCCTTTCATTCAGCGGGATTTTTAGATGAACAATTTGAACAACCAGGCTTACCAGCAAGGTGGTTTGTCTCAGAAGCAGTGGAAGAAGAAATCGAACAGGCGGAGGAGGAGGTAACTTCATTGCCTTCCCATGAGAGTTGTCATACTGGGACAGTTAATATGAACCGGTCAGTATTGTTTGTAATCAACATGGTGACTTTAAAATCTATAATTACACTGATTTTGTGCCTACCAAAGTGCTTATTGAATTGTTGGCCCGTAGATTAACTTTTGTTCCTTCGGCTCGGGCTGGTCTGGCTAGAACTTTAATAGCTTTAAAAATTTTTACAAGTAAATTAAATTTAAATGTAATTTTTGGTAACAACAATAATTTTACTAGTGAATTTAGGGTTGCTAGTGTATTTAATCCCCCTCTTAATAACACTATTCAGTTATTTGAGAGAGTTTGTGAGAATGATATTCAGTGTCTGTTAACTAATTATAAACCTAACCCTTCCATGTACAACACCACTGTTAGTGAAAAGGATGCCCTTTCTTTGTTAAAAACTAATAATATTTGGGTTTTAAAACCTGATAAAGGGGTGGTCTTATATTCCTGACCTTTGATGATTAAAATACACTTATGAGTAATTTATTAGCATGTGAAGCTTATGAGAAAGTGTCCAGGAATGAGATGAATGGGGCTTGTCAACGATTTCAAGGGTTTATTAGGGATTTGTTTATAGAAGCTTCTATAGACAGTGATTTATTGAATTACTTGTCTGTTTCTAGTCCCATTACCCCTGTGATTTTTGGACTGCCAAAAATACATAAGGACATAGAGAATCCCCCTATGTGTCCCATTGTGAATTGTAGGCAGTCCTTTACATTTGGGTGTGCGAAGTGTTTGGATGCTAAGTTAAAGAAATTTCTGGAAGGGGAATAGCATATTTGCCACAATTCCTGGGCATTTCTTTCAGCTATGAATAGCTTGAACTTTCAAGCTGATTATGACTTCTTAACAATTGATGTTAAGGAATTATATACGGTCATACCTCAGGAAACTGGTTTAGTTTGGGTTAGGGATTTTCTTACTAGTAAAGGTGTGGATGGTAGGGAAATTGAGACATTGGTGTACATTTTGGAATTGGTCCTGATGAATAATTATTTTATGTTTAATGGGGACTTTTACTTGCAAAAAACTGGGGTAGCAATGGGTTCTCCTTGTGGGGCTACTTTTGCAAACATAGTTATGACCCACTGGGAAAAGGAGTTCCTGTTTAAGGATGCCCTGTTTAAGAACAATGTCATCTGGTATACACACTATCTGGACGATATTTTTATGGTCTGGAAGGGTGGTTTAGAGTTAGCGGAGGTTCTGTTTGAACATATGAATAATTTTATTGATTTTTTTTAAGTTTACTTTTGATTTTAAAGTGGACTCTTTGGATATTGAACTAAGTAAGGATTTGGTTAACGAAAGATTTACCTCCAAGATTTTTAGAAAGGCCACTTATTCCAATGCTTTTTTGCACTGGTCCAGTGCTCATCCTTACCATCAAAAGAAGGCTGTTGTAAAAGGGCAGTTCGTTGGGGCATCCAGAATGGTTACAGATGAGGCTGATTTCATTCTTGAATGTAATTTATTAACGGAGATGTTTGTGAAAAGGCGTTATCCACTCCCCTTGGTGAAAGAGGCTTGTGCTGAGGTCAGTGTTAAAAGAAAGAGGGGGTCTTTTAAAACCCTTTTGCATGCTGCCTTACCATTTGGAGATGCCCCTCTTGTTGAACAGCTTAATTTATTTGAAGATGGTATGGTCACTTCTGCCTCAGATTTGGGTGAATTGTCTCTTGAACCTAATATGAGTGAGAATGTCCAATATAGTGGGTTTATTACTACATTCTCACTGGATGCGGATGACCTCAGGTATATTATCAACAAGAATTGGTGTTTTCTGAGGGAGGACACATTGATTAATAAAAGGATTAAAGAAAAATCTGATTTTATTTTTAGAAAGGGTAGCAATCTTAAAAATGCTTTGGAAAGTAATGGTAGAAATAATATTCTTGGTGGTATGTCAAAATGTGTTTTTGGTCATTTTTGTAAATGTATTAAAGTTATTCATTCCTTTGAGATGTATGGAAGAGTATACCAGCTTAAGGGCAGGTATAACTCTTTATCTAAAAATGTTGTTTACATGGCGGTATGCCAAGCATGTCCTGCATTTTATATTGGAAGGACAGAAAGATGCCTGAAACAGCACATCTATGAACATTTGTACATTAGGAAGCTGAATTTGAATAATGCCTTAGCTAGGCATATAAATCAGTTTCCATCACATGCATTTCTATTTTTTTATCATCGATCAAGTGTTGGATAAATATAATAGAGGGGATCCTATAGCCCTGAAATTAGATGAAAGGGAATTGATTTGGCAATTGAAGTTTAATGCACATTCCCTTCCTGGGCTGAATGATAATTTATCTATAAAATGTATGTTAAAATTGAAATCATGTTTTAGATGATAATTAATTCAATTTATAGATGTATTTTAACTTGCTGTATATAGTTTGATGTTTAGATACTGAATTTTATGTAGCACAAATAGTTTTGTGTATATGTTCCTTTAAGGACGTTTTGAGTATGTAATTAATGTTTTAATTGGTGTTTTTTGAAGGGATATTTAAATGGCTTGTTGTTGTTAACTGTTGTCTGATGACGTTTGCTTACGAAGTAAAGGAAGCGCTAACCATAATTCCAGCTGGCTTGGTGTGTTTCTTTGTTTTTTTTTTTTTGTTTTTACTAGTTTGTGTTTGTTTTTGGTTCAACAGATCAAAATAAGTTCATTAAAGTTTCTGATGTCAGTGGGAGGAAATTCTTCCTTCCTGGGGCCATTCGTCATCCTACAGTTCAGACTCTTTAGTTTCCACCTGTTATTCATCACATGCTATCATAAGGAGAGATAAAATCAGTTCCTGCTTCCCAGATGGGGAAGGATTTTGATTCAGAGATGTTCCTAGTGACAAAGAAAGAAAGAAAATATTTGGAGACTTATTCTGGATCTTTCTTTTCTATTCTTTGTGATAGCACCCAAATTCAGAATGATGTTACTTCACAACATGTTACTTCTTCTTCTTTCAAGTTTCTTGGTAACACTAGACTTAAAAGATACTTATCATTGCATCCCTATTCATCCAGACTTCAGATGTTTCTCAAGGTTTTGTGTGTCTGGATCACATTATCAGTTCTGTGCCTTACCCTTTGGATTATCCATTGAATCAAGAGGTTCACAAAGTGTATAGCTCCAGTTATAATTCAGTGCTACAGAGAATCCACATTTTTCCACGTTTAGATGATTTTGCTTTGTTTGGCAGAGTCTTTCTCAAAGTGTAATAAATCTCTGTCTTGGGTGGTTCTAATACAACAATCAAGTCTTTCTTGACTCCATTACACAGGATTGTGTCCCTGGGATTTCAATTAGATGACTCAGTTCAATGAGCTTTTCTTTCTCAGGAAAAATATATCTTTATTTATATCAGTGTCTAAGGCTTTCCACTCTGACTATGGTCACTGAAGGGAATAACTCAGGATTTGGAGTCTCATAGCATCTATGATTCTCATGAAACCCCTGGCAAAACTCCACATAAGAAAAATACAGTGGTATCTGAAACCTCTTTGGTCCCAGCATCACCACCATTTATTTTTTTCAAATCCCAGTGCTGGGGTTTGTCAGAAAAGAAATATTTTTGTAGAGGCATATCATAGAAAGTTACTAGGCTAATGGCCCGAGGGCCGTTACAAGCCTAGCCAAATTTTACCCTTGTTACTGTGATCAGCACCTATTGACCCCATCCAAGAGGGACACAGGTGAAACCCCCAGGGTGAATTTACAGTTACCCATCCAATCGTCCAAACTGTGTTTGAAGAGGGCCAATGAGGTGCTCTGTTTGGCATGAAGTAGGAGTCTGTTCCAAAGGTGTGGTAACCTCTGGGAGACAAATCTGTCCCTCCAGCAAGTTCTATTGGTGTTGCATACCAGGTTTAGGTCTTTAGAGTGAGTAACCCATGTGCCATTTGACTTGCGAATGTGCAGTATTTCCAGCAAAGCAGGGTCAGATATCACCTTATATTCAAGGCAGAGATTGCCTTTGAGTAGTCTGTATGAAACAGAATAAAGTGACAGTGACTTCAGCCTATCTACACAGGATAGCTGCTGGAGACCTTGAATTTCCTTTGTGAAAAACCTTTGTGGTCTCTCCAATTGCTGTAGGTGCTTTGAAAGGTACATGTCAAAAGGGACATTATACTCAATTACTAGCCTAATGAGTGAAGATGATAACTTCACTTTTTATTTCTTGAGTCAATGCCCTTACTTATGAGGTGAGCCATATAGAATTCCCCTCTTACCACTATGGAGACATGGTGATCAAAGGCAAGGTTGCTGTCAACCTGAATGCCCAGATCTCTCACCACTGAATGCATAGTTAGGGTATTGCCACTGATGTGGTAATTTGCAAGAACATCTCTTTTGCTGAAAGGGATGATAATACATTTTTTTTCATTGAGTTTGAGGCCATGACTTTGGCACCAATCATTTGTTTGCATAAGACCTTCTTGAAGGATGTTGACATAATTTGGTGATTCTATGACAGCACCCAGTTTGCAGTAACCAGCAAACTTTGTCAGCCACAGTCCCTTGGTTTTGGCTTGTACTTTGATATAGATTTGAAACAGTAGAGGTACTAGGACTGAAACCTGTGGAATACCAATAGTAACTGGTCTGCTAATGGAGGTGGATTCCCCTATTTTGACTTTATGGGTTCTGTCAGAGAACCATTTCACAACCCAGCTTATAATATAAGGGTTGATGTGTAACTAGCAGTGTTTATCAATGATGCCTGAGTGAGGGACAGTGTCAAATGCCTTGGCCAGGTCTAGGTAGGCTGTATGCACAGATTTTCCCCTCGTCTAGGGCCCTTGTGACTGTCTCAAAGAAGTCCACCAGGTTTAACAAGCATGATCTTCCCTTGACAAATTCAAACTGGGTAGGATCTAGTGTTTGGAAATTACCTATATATTTATTGATAAGGTCCATGATGATTCTCTCCATGGCCTTGCAGATAAGGCTACTCAGCCTAATAGATCTGTAGTTCCCAGGGTCAGTAGAAGCACCACCTTTGTTCAGGGGGATAATGGTGGCTGTTCTCCATTTAGTTGGGATGGCAAGCCAAATGTCCTTAACTTCAGGTCTCCCTTTCTTCTTCCATTCTCCAACATGGTCATTCACGACAGATGTTTCTGACATTGCTTGAGAAGCAGTTTTAAGAGGGATATAAGTGCAGGAGATTAGGACACCAAAGACAGATGCAAGCAGAAAAATATCAACATGCTGACAGACCTGATCAAAGCACTCATCTCTCTGAGCCATCTTTGGTCTTCAGGAACTCTTCCAGTGGTTACAGAAAATACCAGAGTAATGTGGTACAGCAACATGTAAGGGGGAACCAAGTCATACCCCCTTTGCAGACTAACCATATTAGCTTGGGATATAGCTTCACAGCATAATCTTATTCTACAGGCATTCTACATTCTGTAAGAGCAAAATTTTGTAGCAGGCAAACTGAGCAGGGCCACAGCAGACCCTCACAAATGGAAACTAGATAGTGGGGTGTTTTAAGATATGATCCATCTGTGGAGAGTTCCTCAAGTAGACCTCTTTGCCTACTCTGTGAACAATCAACTGGCAAGATTTTGTTCTAGGACTCTATTCAAGAAGGCCAGGAAGACAGATGTCTTTTCTCTTCCTTAGACAGAAGTATCTCATGTCTTTTGCTTGCTCCCCTGGCATATATACGCCATTTGCTTAAAAGCGCCAGCTAACATTTTTTAGTTAGTGAGATGGGCAGCTTCTTATTATACAGTGTGATTTCTTCATTTTAGTATTTACTTCATATTTATTTTTTATCCTATTGTCTATGTGCCACCAAGTTATTCCATGCAGATCACTTACCATCTCTAACAAAGTATTTGCCTGTTTCTATCCAGTCTTCTCAACATTTCTGCATGTCCAATATTAAATTATTTTCCTTCCCCTGTGGTGCATACCACAGCCTTCTGACATTCCAGGCTACCTGATTCTGTATCATACCAGCTCAATTACCAAAGAGGAAAGAATATCTGGTCCAGACACCGATTCCCCTTGCTATTCATCCCCCATTAGTCATAGCTTTAATTAACCTATTATCTAAAGTTTGTCAGTTCAACGAGTCTTCAATTTTCGTCATTACCAAATAACTGCAGATGTTTCAATATCTGTCCCCCAGCCCCGATGGAGAATACCAACTATCATGCTTCGCCCAAGAATCATCCCATTAATGAACATACATGGAGTAATACAAACACCTTTGAATTCACTGTATAATAAAGATTATCTTTAAAATATTTTATGGACTTCCACCTTTAATTTAAATTAGGTTTTGCCAGCATATGCATAAGATTTTTACCAAAGAACAAGATTGACTCGGCTCTTCCTTCTACACCACATCATGTGGTACAACCAGTAGTAATTTAAATAACAAGAAAAGGAAGACAATCCAAGCTAAGTGGTCACAGAGTCTATGTCAGTGCCAGTTATACTGTTATGGACACTTTTAAACTTGTAGAAAGTTTTCATGTACCTAGTTTAACCCAGTTCCAAAGATGAAGAGACTTGGAGTAATACAAACACGTTTGAATTCACCCAGTCCCAAATATCTTCTGTCAGTTCTATGTCCATTTTACTTCCAGTTTTCTCCCTCTAGTAATTACAATCTAAACTCACTTTCCATACTTCACTCAGTATGTATTGCCAGATGTGTAATCAGAGTCCACATTTCTTTGATCTGCTACCCCTCTAGCCCTCATAAACTGGAAATAAATTCTTATCTCCACCAGTTCTTCTGTCCTGTGACTGTGTCTCCTGCTGGTCCTCTGGCCCTGAGCCTCCTCTGTCCCGTCTGCTGCTAAAGATGCATTAGCCTCCCGATGTGTTGCTGCTACTTGAGGATCACTGAAAGTCTTCAGACCCCCAACAAACCAGGAGTTTCATATAGTGAGGTATAAAAGCTTGACTCAGAGCTCTTTTACTTTGCATAAACATTGTGCTGGATTAAAGCAACTCTTTTTCTTTTCATTTGTAGACAGTATTCTTGTTCTATAAACATCCGTCTTCCATCATACTCCAGTTTTACACTCGGTCTCAAAATGTTCACCAAAAATTGTTGTTTACCTTAGAAAGTGACATATTCAACTATGATAGGCCATGGATAGGGTACTCTGTAGTACATAAGTTGTCTGCTGCACCCTCTCCAAGTAAACATCAGACTCATTTGTTTGTGTCCATTGCACAAAGAGCTGGATTACAAAGTCACTACAGTTACTTCCTTCTTTTCCCACTGGTACCACAACAACTTATAAATTATTCCTTCTTGGCCTATATTCAAATCAATTGACTTGGCAGATTTCTCCTCCATAGCTCCCAAGTGAGCAATCAGTCCCTTATTGTCATGGGTCAGTCTTGCAGATCTTCTGAGTGCTTGCTAACAACTTCAGTGACTTTGTCTAAGTTTTATCTCATATATTTCTCCACTTTTGAGATCATTTTCCTATTCTCCAGAAAGTGATTTATTTATACATTGTACCATCTGTTTCTGTGGGTTGGATGTGAGAAGCCATGCAACCTGTGTTCTTAGTTCTTTTACCACACTTAATTGATCTACTGCTTCCAGCTTTTCTTCCCCTTTTTTGCCATTCACTGCATAATACTTCAGAAAACAACTCTAAATTGAAATAAAATAATATTACATTTTTTTTGAGCTACTCCAAACAGGTACTTTACATCCTACTAGTGACCATTTTTACTTTTACTAATGAGAGAGCCAGCATTAGCCAGCCTTATCCAAATCTCAGCATTCCTGTAAGTCCTGACAAAAAGCATTTGATAATGTGATCCATGATGTACTTCTTTAAAAAAAATGTTTCCTGTGAGTTTTCAGAAAATATCCACTCGGTTTAAAAGCTATATTTCAAACAGGACATTCACTGTCACCTCTGGTCAGTGTAATATCAGTGTGGGTACCCTTTTTAAAGGTGTGCCTCAAGGCTCTCTCTTAGGAACTCTTCTTTTTTCTCTTAACATTAATCAATCAAGTATTGTAACAAATGAATATCACTTACAAATTCTCTAACCTTCTCTTATATGATGCTAAGAGTACTATTGTATTAAATGTTCATATTCCTATAGTGAGAAACAATCTCCAAATCTGTGCATCTAGCTTAGCCCACAATACTATTATCTTACAGAAGACTGAAAACAGAATTTTTGTTTTATCCATCCATGTCAAAGTAGCAAACATCACTGTATCAAAATACTAAAAGCCAACTGGCACCTCATTAAACAGAGGGATCTCTTGCTACATATCTCCTTAATATGTAAACTCCTGCATGAATCCTAATATTTTTAAGCATTGTGCTAAACACCAACTCTTTTCATTATTTTTTTCGAAATTAAAACCCCTTCCTCTTCCATAAACCTCTCTATCAATTAGCTACAGGTGAAGACAACCTTACCAGATAAGTTAAGAAACTCTCCCTGAGTTTCACAAACAGCTTACAAAATTCCTTCAAAGCAATCAGAATGCAATTGCTATAGAGATCAAGGTGACATTATTATTATTAACTATATCCTACACAGGGCTGGCCTTTGATCAGCTGGTGCCCTAGGCAAAAGGTCTCCACAGCTCCCCGCAACACCACTCGGTGCCCCACATCCTGGTCTACCTACACCATCCAGATTACTGGAAAAGCTTCCCTGCTAGAGTGCGCCCTAGGCGGCCACCTTGTTGGCCTATGCCTAAGGCCGGCTAGGGATTCCTACAGTAAGCTCCTTATTATATCTGTCTCTTTTGTATTTATAACCAAAATGTATACATGCTTTCAAAATGTTAATATAACTGATTCTGCTAACTTCTGCAAAAAATCTGTATATTTTACATTTGCCTTTAAACTAGTGCATATTATTGTTACTGCCTTTAACGTTGTTTCCACTTTTCTATATTCCACTGTAGTTGCTTCTGTTTCAGGAAATGTCTGAAACATGCATTCATACCAGTTCATTCACCCAATTAATAAACTTAAATAAACAAATAAACTTTGTTTTTCTTATGAGTTTTAAAAAAGATCTTGGCTATTGCCAGTTATAAACATCCATGTTACATTCTTTTTCTAAAAATATATTAACTCTATTTAATTGAGGGGATGATGAAAGCAGCATTTTTATTTATAATGAAATAATCCAACAGTTACCTGGTTAGGGCCATAGGAGCCAGCCACATCTCACTCTATAGGTATTTCTGTGGGATCCTATTCTTTTGGCCAGTTCTTCATTTCCAATGTTGCATTCACATTTGTGTAGAACTGCAGGCTTCTTCTCGTTTGGCTGCTAGGAAGCAAAGTTCCTTGTTAGAGATCATCTCAGCTGTTATTGAAAGTGTCTGGAGAAGGTTCAGTGAAGTTCAGTCCTTTCCTAACTTTGCATTTGAATTTTCTGCCTGATGTTATGCAGTCTTTTTCATTCTGTATTTATTGATTTGATGTTGTCAGTTTTCATTCTTTCCTCAGCTAATTGGTTCAGATCCAATCCCTCAGATCCAAATTGGCCATTGCTAAAGCTTGTGGCAACCTAATACTCTCAAGCATCTCCATTACCATAATACACCAACCCCAAGTACCTCAGATCTCATTTGCTGCTTTACATAAAAGATGTGGTTCACTTGAGCAACTATTAAATAAGTGTCATTTTTCTTGCATATCAAAAACCTTATATATCAAAAACCTAAATATTCCCTAAATATTTCCTAACTTTTCTTGATTCTTACCTTACCCTTTAATACAATCAGTACTCTCTAGGATACTATTGTTAGTATTGTCTTTTAATTTTATTAATACTGTACAAGTGTATGTCTTAAATACTATTTTTAGTATTAAATGTCCTTCTAAACTTTGTGTAGCTCCTTGTAATTACCATTGTTGGTAATTTTTCTCTTTCTTTCCTAAAAAAATTATTATTACTTAGTTTTTAGCTGTTTGTTGGGCTATGGCAGACAAAGGCCTAGCAGGGTTTAAAAAAATGTGAAATGTTTGGGCATAAAATTTCTCTATCGGATGCCTACACTTTATGTGTATACTGCCTGGGACCATTGCATCTTCAGGAGGTCTGCTTGATTTGCCAAGGTGTTAACCCCAGAGTACTTGCTGAATGGAAGAACAAGTTCATCTTAAAAGGTTGCTCCCCTCTTCTTTTATTGAAGCTATATCTGGAAATTCCACCAAATCTAATGTACCAAAAACTTCTCCAAAATCTACAGTTTTGGAGCCTTCTAAGGAAAAAGCCAAAATGAATCCAACCTCAACCTTGGATCCGAGAATGAGAAAAAAAAATGGCAGATCCAATTTCCATGGATCCTATGAAAAATACTTAGATTTGACTACTTATTCACTTATTTGTCTGCCCAAAACAAGGTACTGTCCATCTGTAGATCTGGTCCCCTCAAGAGTACCCTCACCTTTTTTGGAGAGGCTCAGATCCTCATCCTTGGTTTCAACTCACAAATCATTGTTTATTGCCTGTACTGGAGCTTTTCTCCCCTGGCCTCTACTGAAAACGGATACATGTCCAGCTAGACTAGCCCGGTCAACAAATGTAAAATAATAAATAAAATAAATAAACTCACTCTTCCAGGAGTTTAATAGAGGAAGATGTGGAAAGAGTGGTACAGAAGATCCTCTCAGTGCAGAGTTAGATGGGTGTCCTACCGGCTCCTACACCTTCAGGTCAGGAGGTCCATTCTTTCTCCACACCCCAATACAAGTTCCTCCTCTGATTCATTCTACTGTCTCGGAGTCCTTGGATCTGGGCCTTCTGGCTGCATCTGGCTCTGATCTAAAGCAATATGTAAAGCTTACTCTGAGTGCTCTGGTCTATTTAGATTTGGAGAGCTATTAGAGCTGAAGCTTCCCTGTCAGGTCCGGGTGTTGCAGTTGACTCTGAAGTTGTCAGAGCGGTCTCTGTGCCTTGGAGTCTCAGCATGGGTTAGCTTGACTCTGGCTACAGCCTCAGGGAGATTGCCTTCAGAGCAGGAGAAGATGACAGTCCAAAATCTTGTCTTTTCAGATCTGAGGTATTCTCCCTCTCTGGGGTGGTTTACCTTTGAGACTGTGGAGAGAGTTTTTGTCTGCCTCAGCAGAACAGACAGATCCAGCCCCCTTAGATCTCCAGTTTTCCAACCTTCATGTCTCTGCACATGGAGTCTTGTCACTTTCTTACACAGGGACAGCCAGTAAGAGATTTCCAGGCTTCCCAATGGGGTATCTTGATTTCTTCTGACACCACCCCAGATCATCCCACTGAGGAGGTCCCTAAGAAGAAAATGTGTAAGAGGAAGTACTTAGACTCCACAGAAGAGTCGATCACAGAAGATACAGACTTCAATAAAGGTGAAGGATCCCCATAGTCATCTCCTGAAGATGTCTCATTTGGACACATCCTTGAAATCCTAAAACAGAGAGGTAGCTGGATGCCCAGCAACCCTTTAGCTAAGGAGGCTGTATTCCCGGAGGTTTTTGGTATTCGCTTATCTACCTCCTGGGTAACTCCACCCATTGATGAGATCATTGATTTGGCCTCTTGGTGGGTGTGGAAGAAACCTGACATAGTTGAACCCATACCTCAAAGAACAGAGAAGATTATGGCATCACCTGTGGACAGGCAGTTTTTGTGGAAAGGGGGTACCTGCTGATGCCATGGTTGTAGCAGCGGCCACCAAAAAGGAACTTGCCGAGGAGAGTTCCAGTGTTCATCCCCCCAACAGGGAGTCTGTCAATACCTGCTTTCCCTCCTACCACATAGTTATGCTATTTATCTGACTGTACAGATTCTTACATATCCAGGCTTTATTGCATTATAAGTATTAAGCTTTTTCATGTGAAAACACTAACTGATGTGTATATTTAATGCTGGTTCACACCTTCAGTCAAAATGAACAGGAAAGTAAATTGCTCAATAAAAACAGCCAAAACCAAGAGAAATAGAGCAATTCCACCAAGGCATGACTCCACTTGTATTTTTCACACAAACAATCTTTATTAAAACACACTTTCTTCAGAATAAAACCATAAACACTGTTATCACCACAGATGCATTTTCGTCCTCTAATAACTTCCTCAGATGAAATAGAAATGCATACCTTTTACAATTCTTTCCCTAAAATACCCTTCACTTAATTAATACTGCTATCCAGTTGGTGTATATTCTTAATGTGGTCACATGTACGTAATAGATGTTCAACCCTATAAAACTTAAAAAAAAAATCCTTTAAAGGGCAGTTCGAAACACATACATAAATATATAAATATATAAATATCCACAATACCTTCTCTAAACTCTATTAAATATAAATAAATACAAATAGTTTAGTTTTATACATGTTAAAAACCTGATAAAACAAACTATTCTTCCATACAATAGTACCATCTTGTGTCCAAAGATGGAATTAAAATCCTATACAGGTGCTTTTTAAATAAATGGTTCAAACAGTAGTGTTTATTAAGAGTAATAAAAGAAATACATTTTCTTTGTTCTCTTTTTTGAACCAAAATATATTACTGCATGTTGCAGTCCTTAGCTTTAAACTTAGGGCAAGTTGTATTACATTTTTTAAAAAGCAAAAGTTGTATTTATGACGTTAATAAACACAGTTCCTATTATTCTTTAGACCAAAAGAATACACTACTCCAGAATCACTAAAGCTTTGCCGCCCTTAACTTTAAGACTGGGGTAAGAGAAACTGCATCATTCAGACTTGGAAATCTAGTAGCTTCCAGGGATAGTTGCCAAAGTAATTATTTGTATTCAATGGAAGTCTCCCATGGACCTCCTCTTAGGTCCTTTGGAATTATTTCCAATACAAAGAATTTGAATTTTCCTTCTTGACAACTTATTGTGTGTCTGTAAAGAGCATTTTTAGTACATTTTGTTCTAATTTCATATTTATGCTCATAGATTCTGTTTTTTAACTTTCTTTCTGATTTACCTACATAAAATGCTCCACAATCGTCACAAAGCCCTATGTACACTATACCACAAGTGTCACAATTCTCATAATCCCTACTACTAATAAGTCTAGCCCTACTGCTAACCAGAATAGTGTCCCTCATGTAGATATACGGGCACTGGGAGCATCATCCACATTTAAAGGTCCCTACTTTAGCCTCTTTACACTTAGGGCCATCTTTTTCGCCTTCTAATATAGCCTTTAGACTTCTATTCCTTATGTATGCACATCTTAAAGGGTTATCAAAAATTCCCTCCAAGTCTGATCGTTCACCAAATCTATTCCATTCCTCTTCTAACAATTGTCTTATTCTTACTGCATCTCTATTATAATCTGTCACAAAATGTCTTTCACCTTTGAAATTTACTATTCTAACCTTTTTCTTATTAAGCCCTGTTTTGTCCCCCAAGATGGGTTTAAATCTATCCTGCCTTCCTTGTCTAACTTATTTTTCTATGTTTTTTATAAATTCATTGGGGTAACCTCTTTCTATAAACATTTCCCTCAATATTTTATATTCTTTATCAAAATCACATTCTCTGGATGTCATACGACTACCCCGAACGTATTGTCCCTTAACAATTCCTTTTTTCTGGTGTAGGGGTGTGCACTATTGTACGCTAAATGTGAATTTGAGAACGTTTCTTTCCTATAGATCTTTGAACTGAAAATACCTTCACATTTCTTAATAGAAATGTCCAAATATTTTAATTCATCTTTATTAATCTTGTATGTAAAGTTTAAAAAAATCAGTTGATTCTGATATATAGTTTAAAAATTCAAAAAAACATGCTTTCAGAGCTTATCCATAAAAAACATGTCATCCAGGTAGCACTTGTACCATTTCCAACATTTTACATATTTTGAATTTATAATATATTTTTCCTCCTAAATTGAAATAATTATGTTGGCATACGTAGGGGCACACCTTGCCCCCATCGTTACCCCCTGCACTTGTTTAAAAACCTCACCTTCATAATGTATAAAATTATTTTTTAAAACCATTTCCATCAAGGTTAAAATAAGATAAAAATCTCCATTATTAAACTTACCATACTTAGTTAGGGCTTCCTCAAACCATTTAATTCCTTCATCATACGATATTGATGAGAATAAGTCTATTATATCAATAGTTATAAAAATCATTCTCTCATCATATAACTCATTTGTTATACTACGTAATAAATCCCAAGAATCTTTTACTACACCCTGGCTTCCTAACGCCATATCTTTAAGCTTAGTGTCCAACCATCTGGCCAAAGGTGCTGTTATAGAGCCTTGTGAGGACACTATCGGCCTCATAGGTGGGTCATCAATATCTTTGTGCACCTTTGGAATCCAAAAGATGGTTGGTATTTTTGTTTTTTCTACGTACAAAAACTTAAAAGTCTCTATACTTATCAGTCCTTCCAACAGTAAGTCATTTAAAATTAGGTAGATTTTTCTATTACCTATATTTATTTCATTAACTGAAACTCTGACGTATCTATTTGTATTCTCCAATATGTCCATCATCTTTCCTTCATACACCATTTTGTCCATAAGCACCGTCCCCCCTCCTTTGTCCAGTCTCATCACCATAAAGGTAGTGTCCTCTTTCATTTCATTTAATAATTTGTTTTCTTCCTTTGTTATATTGTAACCTATCTTTCTCTTAGAAAGTTCTGATCTTATTTTTCTCTCCATTATTAACTCAAAAATTTTTAATTGTGGGTGTAGGGGTGGGTTGAATGTGCTTTTTTCCTTCTTCATTCCTTTATACCTCTTGAGTTTGTATTCTGTCCTTTAAAAAAAAGCTCAAAGTTTTTCTTCCTCAAAAATAGTTTTAAGTCGATTAGTACTTTACCTATGTCCGCTTTCCTTTTAGGTACAAATTTAAACCCTTTAGATAATAATGAGAAATGCGTTTCGTTTATTTCCTTATTACTATAGTTATATATGTTGTACCCTTTATAAATATATTTGCTATAGTTTCATCTGCACTGGGAGTATTTACCTGTTCCACTGTTTGAACCTGTTGTTGTTGTTGCTGTCCCCCCCCCTGTATCCCCCATACTGGTAGTTTTTTTGATAATTGTTCTTTATTCTTTCTTATCTCCATAAAGGGGACTATTCTGAGGGGTCAATAATATTTTCTATCTTTTGTCCTATTCCTGCCCATCCGTATTGAAGAAAAGGGGCTGTCTCAATCCTTCCTCATACCAACTATTATACATTTTACTAACAAACTCCCTCGGTCTGGGGTAACTAACCTTGTCTTTATATTCTTTAATATCTCTCTCAATTTTCCTACTTTTCCTTTCATATCCATTTCTTATTTTAACTTCAGTTTTATTTAATGTATCATAATACTTTCTCTTCCCATCCCCAATAGAGAACATAAGGTCATTAGAAATTTTATGGTTGATTTCATCTATCCTACCATACAAACCCTCCATTTCTCTTTCATTTTCTCTCATAATTAACTTAATTATTTCAAACCCACAATTATCAAAAATAAGTAATAAATCTTTATGAAAATCACTACCTTCACACCTTACCTTACCATAAGACTCTGTGAAGTTCAATATAAATCACACTGTGCAATATTTATGCTGACCATTCCATATGCTGCCTAGTTCTTATGTTCTAGTAAGGTCATGCACCTGTTGTTGCTCAATTCTATTTATACGTAAAGTGCATCTAGTCATTATGTTATTATTTTATTCTACTTGAAAAAATATTTTGAGCTCTCTCTGCTTACTGCTTGCTGCTTCTTGCTGTGGGATGGATCTGAAGTGTTCTTAAGACACTCAGTCTTGCTGGCTGGATTCTGCTAAAATTCAAAGTCTGGTTATATTTGCATTCATAGTCTGTTGCATACAGAAACTTGCAGAATATACACTGATGAGAGAATATACTTTGCAGCATCAACTTTAGAGAGCAGTAACAAATAACTTTTTATAATAAATCAAACGGAACCACGTTGCAGCTTAAAAGTACTGTTCCAACTTTACTTCTCATATAGTACAGATGATGTGAGAGATATAACATTTACCTTAGGACTTGTGCCCCTATCATAACTCTAACATAGCTGGATTTATACAGCTCTTTATATACACTTTTTAGTCATGCATAAACATATTTTTGAGGAAACACATTGTTCTGTATTCTATTTTGGAGAATTGCTTATCCTGTAGAAACAATACTAAGCTTCCTTGTTTAACAATGTCTTGTAAGAGACCAGCTTTTCTGACAGTGTGAATATCCTGTAACAGTGTCCTGATGTCCATGTAGAAAAACATATTTTTGAGAAAACACATTGTCAGAGATCAGCTTTTCTGACAATGTGAACATCCTGTATTTTATTTGGATCTTTGTATAAAAACATCTGTTCTTGTGCCATATCCTGTATTCCATGCAGAAAAACATATTTTTGAGAAAACACATTGTCACAGTGTCATAAACATATCCTGTTGTTTTAGGAAACATATTGTGTCCATTTTTTATATGCAGAATAACATGTCAGTGTTCTTTAAAAGCAGATTTTGCATTTTTGTTCTTGCATACATCCTGTTTGAGTCTGTAAGGGAAAAATGTTCATTCTTTAAAAGCAGATTTTGTATTTTTGCTCTTGCATACATCCTGTTTGAGTTTGTAAGGGAAAAATGTCCATTCAGCAGATTCCTTTTCCAAGCCATGGTCATTTAGTATGACTGCTGATCACATATTACTAAACTCTGTTTCTGCATTTAAGCAAGCCTTTTCTTTCAGCATATTTACAACATAATTAATTTCATACTAATATTCATAAAATCTAACAATTCCCTCTGTTTTTAAACATACTCAAAACATTTTATATAGAAAACACAAGAAACAAACCTTTAGTTTGATACAACAAATCAAAATGCAATTTTACATAGTTAATACAATGATATTAAAGTATTACTACCAAAACTGAATGTATTTAACAACTTTTTCTTTTGCAGACCATTCTGTGAAAATATTTTATCAGTTATGAGCTGTGTCTACTTTAGTTTAACTTGATCAATTTATTCTTTTGCAATCACAGAATTTAGTTTATGACTTAGAATTGTTTCATTAACTCTTTGCAACTGTTGAATTAACTATAAGAGACAGTAACCATGTGCTACTGCAAGCATTTATACACTACTGAAAACACACAGTTTCAATGTCATTTTAACCATAACATTGTGGTCATGTCTTTGAACTGCCCATTAACATCTTGGTAAAGTACTGAACTGGGCTTAGATAATAAATATTTGAAAGCAATTATTTTACTGGGGTAAAACCAGTGATATTACAACTTGACAAATTAGTTTTGAACTTATTACAATGTATCCTGATCAGTATGTATTTACACAGACTGTTTGCTATTTATGCATTTCAATCTAGTAGGTATCCTGGACCCATTGTTTTCTTTAAATATGTTTTTTTTCACACATATTCATTACTAGACATTAATTTCATTTGTACTGAATTTTTCTGCATTTGTACATACAAAGACTATAAAGTACATTTAGTCTAATCTTACAAATTTAATAACATTAATATTAAGCAAAATCTTGGAAAATGTTTATGTCTCTTTAGAAATATCTAGTGGAATTGATGCCATATCCATATGTCCTGTTATTTTAAACTACATACTCAGCAATCAAAAATATTCATGCTTTTTATACCAACATTGTTTTGCCAAAAACATATTAAAAATAGTGACCATTCTTGCTATTAGAAACATTTATGCATTTTGCATATCTTTATTCTCTCTTGTATAGCTTTAATAAAGCAATTTTAAATCATCTCTTGTTTTTTAAACCATCTCTTGTATAGCTTTGCAATTTAACAGGCTGTAAATACAATTTAATTCTAAACAATACAATAATAACCATTATGATAGCTGTTAACAACTTGTAAAATATTTTATCCTGTCATGTTTAATCCAGTTTACCAGTATTTCTAATACACTAATACCTGTTCTTTCCTCTCCCTAAAAGAGTATTGTCAAGAAGGAATGAGATATTTTTTCCTCTAGCTTTATTTTAGACCCTTATTATTTATTTTTATGTAGCTTTATTTCAGACCCTTGTTGTTTATTTTTTCTGTAGCTTTATTTCAGACCCTTGTTGTTTATTTTTTCTGTAGCTTTATTTAATAACAATGATGCTTTAGGAAAAACTCAAGCTACTTGCCTGGCAATCAGTCTTGTTTATCTTATCTTTTCAACATTTCCTGTAACTATTCATTCAGTCTAGGAAGGTCTGAGCTCACATTTCATACTCTGTAAACTATAGTTAATTATTTTGGCATTTTTCCTTTAATGTGATTGTGATTTGCATAACTATGCATTTATACAACATAAATAGACATCATTTTACAATTACCTTACATGGATTTCAGTATTTTTTTTTTATTTATTTAACTATTTAACTGTCCTGCCATTAATTTTACAAAACTGTTTGAATAATACCATCTGTGATTTTCTTTTTAAAATTCAGAACTTTAACTGTTTGGTGTTACTATATAATTATAAACAAATTGTAAAAAACAAAATAGATATTAGTTTAACCAACACATTTATATTTATATTATTTATATTTGCTGTTGTCTGCCTGTTATTCTTGTGTATTGTAACAGATGTACTCTAGATGAAAAGAACACACATGCATGTCTCTCTTGTATATGTATATCTTTATACAAGCATGTCATGTCTTGTGACTTTAAATTTTTACTCATCTATTTTTATTTAATTTATACACTAGAACAGTTTTGTTTACCTTTTGACTATGCTAATGAATGGCATTCATATGCTTTACTTTACTGTAGTACTGATAGATGTCTTGCTTTAACTGAATGAAAGTAAAACATTTAAGAATGATTTGTCCAGACATCAGATCCTACCATCCTACCATGTATGTTTAACCATTTTCAAAACATAAACATATTATAAAATATATTTCTTTTGCACAGATTAACTGTGTATGCAGGAAGTTCCCAGTCTCTGTCAGTTCAGCTAATTTATTTCCTTTATCCTGCAACTTCTGTTGAAGAATTTCCTGGAATGTTGTATGGTCTTTCTGACATTCTTTAGTAAGCTGTTCTGCTGAATTTGAAACTCCTATGCACTTTTGAAAAGATGTATGTATAACTTGTCTAAGCTTCCTGAACTCATTGTGTCTGTCTTTTAGAAGTTTACTACACTCCTTTGTAACAAAATGTACTAGGGGTACTATCAGTAACTGATTTGACTCACATGTGGTGACAGGACATAACTGTTCAATATCAGAATGAAATGGAAACACTTTACCCTTAGTTAATTCTTCAGATCTGTCTTTACAGTCTATTTTTTTCGCAAAATGATGCAATATTATTTTATGGTATAATACACAAAATGCAGTTTTTGTTGAAGCACACAATAAACATTTGTCATATTTCACATGGTTTTCATTGAGATACCAGTCAAATATTGTAATACATTTGTATAATGCCTTACTATCAACCTGTCCTAATAAGGTTTTACATTTACTAATGTGCTGTGTATACCAACATAGCAATTTACTAAAGTTTGGTTTACTCCTGCATGAATTATAAATAATATCCATACTGTTTAATATACAAACTATCTTAAGAATATACAAACTGTTGACATCATCCACACTAAATATGTGACACAGAAAAAAGTCTTACCAGTTAGCAAGAAAACAGGTGATCAGGCTGCTATTGCAGATGGCTAGAAATTTTTCAGAGTCACTTGAGAAGCTGGTGAAGCACAGCAGGCAGTGGACTACTGTGCTAGTGGACATTCACCTTTTTTTGAAGAATTTATGGCACTGCGAATTTCTTGAACTAGTCTCACTCCGGATTGCAGACGTCTAAAAAACTTTGCTACTGCAAGCTGCATAAACTGGAATACTTCTGTTTAGGATTTACACATACGTACAAATGTTAGTTACTGCAATTTGACTGAAGTGACCCTCTGCAGGGCTTACCATCACTCCTCCTGTGTTTGAATGCAGATTGTAGGTTCAAATGCAGGCTAGCTTGCCATTGCAAAAATTATATGGTGCTAGTCACTCAGCTGCCTCGCCATTGAAAAAATATTTTGAGCTCTCTCTGCTTACTGCTTGCTGCTTCTTGCTGTGGGATGGATCTGAAGTGTTCTTAAGACACTCAGTCTTGCTGGCTGGATTCTGCTAAAATTCAAAGTCTGGTTATATTTGCATTCACAGTCTGTTGCATACAGAAACTTGCAGAATATACACTGATGAGAGAATATACTTTGCAGCATCAACTTTAGAGAGCAGTAACAAATAACTTTTTATAATAAATCAAACGGAACCACGTTGCAGCTTAAAAGTACTGTTCCAACTTTACTTCTCATATAGTACAGATGATGTGAGAGATATAACATTTACCTTAGGACTTGTGTCCCTATCATACCTCTAACATAGCTGGATTTATACAGCTCTTTATATACACTTTTTAGTCATGCATAAACATATTTTTGAGGAAACACATTGTTCTGTATTCTATTTTGGAGACTTGCTTATCCTGTAGAAACAATACTAAGCTTCCTTGTTTAACAATGTCTTGTAAGAGACCAGCTTTTCTGACAGTGTGAATATCCTGTAACAGTGTCCTGATGTCCATGTAGAAAAACATATTTTTGAGAAAACACATTGTCAGAGATCAGCTTTTCTGACAGTGTGAACATCCTGTATTTTATTTGGATCTTTGTATAAAAACATCTGTTCTTGTGCCATATCCTGTATTCCATGCAGAAAAACATATTTTTGAGAAAACACATTGTCACAGTGTCATAAACATATCCTGTTGTTTTAGGAAACATATTGTGTCCATTTTTATATGCAGAATAACATGTCAGTGTTTTTTAAAAGCATATTTTGCATTTTTGTTCTTGCATACATCCTGTTTGAGTCTGTAAGGGAAAAATGTCCATTCTTTAAAAGCAGATTTTGTATTTTTGCTCTTGCATACATCCTGTTTGAGTCTGTAAGGGAAAAATGTCCATTCAGCAGATTCCTTTTCCAAGCCATGGTCATTTAGTATGACTGCTGATCACATATTACTAAACTCTGTTTCTGCATTTAAGCAAGCCTTTTCTTTCAGCATATTTACAACATAATTAATTTCAGACTAATATTCATAAAATCTAACACTACTTTTACTTTTATTTTTATTATGTTATTTTCTTCTTCTTCTCTGGATGTATGTTTTTGCACTAGGAATGAAGCATTGCAATTTGTTCAGCTACACTGTGGGGTAGTTCTTAAAGACAATACAGTTTTCTTTGACTTTTGACTTTGACTTCAGACAGGCTCGTTAAGCATTTCTATACTTCAGTGTCATCCACCTTAAGATCGCTGAATTATTTGGCACATTTTTAGTGGTGGTTGGTGACTTCAAATCAAACGGGGGGCTGCAGGAGACAGTTGAATGGGAGGGGCCAACAAGAAAGGGTGTGACCAACTAGAAAGGGGCAGCGCTAGGCTCAAAACCACAAAAACTGGGATTTTAATTAAATACGTTGCCCTGGGTGCCAAACCATCATTATGAGAGTCCAATCAAGACAAAATGAAGTGTAGAAGAAAAAAATTATTTCAATGCATTGGTTACATGACCGCTTACTTAATATCCAGATGGAAACAAAAAGGTTGTGAGGCATGAAAAAATAAATTACTTTTTAAATACGTTATTGGAATGCCAGTCAAAAGCAAGTATAAAAAAGCAAGCAGCACTCAACTCAAACCACTTCTCCTTGCACTGCAGTTCTAATTATAATTTATATTCAGCTTTACAAAAGTACAAAGTGGCATGCTGAAAGTAGCAATCTCTGTGATACCCCCACTTGTAAAAATGTTTCTTATCCAAAAAAGACCTGCTGCCTGACAACAACTATATTCTTGTTTCATGGGGAAAACATGATCAAAGTAAAAAATGAACAGCAAACAAGAAACAAGCTCAAGATAAATTGCTTAAAGGATTACTGCACAGGTTATGGACCACACATGATAGATTGGCATTCTGTTTAGGTTACGGGTAAATCCTGTAAAGATGACTGCAAGTCTTCAACAAATGTAATGAGCTTCTGAAAATACTGTAATCCTGTCCTTTATTACAAATACTATCATATGCATTTCAATACCTAAGGCTTATATGTTATCTACTTATGTAAATATTCTTTGCATGGCAACAACAAAAAGGCTTTCAATGTTGGTAATTCTTTAAAAGCATGCTTATTAAAGCTTACTTGCATCTTACAATCTCAGACAAGCTCACCTGATGGTCATTAAAGTATTGCTACTTAAATACAGAGCAACAGGCACAGCAACAACATGCATTCTCTGAATAATAATAAGCATAAATCAACAGTATAAAAATATGACAGAAGCCAGAATATTCTACAAAATCAAGGACAGATGAAAAGCCACTGTAGTACTTGTGTCTACCTTGGATGGGGGGATACTCTGCAGACTTACACTGCATAACTTGTCCTTGTCTTGCTTGGACACATCCAGAGTCACTACATGGGGGAGTGGGATGCAACAAGTATGTCACACTTTGAAATGTCTCTGGCTGACAGTGATGGTCCTGACACATTTGTCATACCTCCCAACCTCAGAGCAAGAAATCTGGACAAAGCCATGAATAGATGTGGGACAAAGGCCAAAAATAAAGACAATTTTTAAATATTGCTCTTATAAACTTAGAAAGATAATAGAATAGTGGGTCTTGCATTAGTATGAATTTTCTGAAGGGTATGAAATCTGAAACTTTAATGTCTGTCATTATTTTCTAACTTCAATCTTTAATGATTTGCCACTAATTTGCCAGAAAAACACAATTTTAAGAAAAACAGACCAAAAATGTGATTCAAAAATATAAAATAGCCATACAATATAGCTGGAAACCTGTCAAAGAAGGGACACTTTTTTTTAATATTAGTGGTGTTAGGTTGAGCAGCTGACAAAAATAAGAGAATCTACATGCATTTCTGAAATAAAAGTAATCTATAACTCTGATCATACAGTTATTTATTAATTGTAAACCCTCCACATTTTCTTCCAAAATTGCCATTTTGTGGAGGGATTATTAGGGGGAGAGTAACATTTGGAGCCAAAGTCATGGACAGTTGAGAGGTTTGGATATACCTAATTTTATAAAGTGATTTAGTTGCGTGTATCTCTCAACCTCTTAACACAGGAAATCTGGACAAGGCCAAATATATTAGGGGAACATACAGACAATACTAAAAATTGTTCTTGTATAGATTTAGTTGATAGAATAACAGGTCTTGCTTTACCATGCATTCTTCTGAAGGGTACGAAGTCTGAAATTCAATGTCTGTCATTATTTAGTGACTTAATTTCTAAATGATTTGTCAGAAAAACACAAATTTTATGAGGAACAAAGCAAAAATAAGGAGCAAAAATGCATTAATTCTGCGAAAATCTGGACAGTGGAGATACATAGTTCAGCAGGAGCTGTATTTCAGTTTGCTGCCCTTCTCCCCTCACAAGATCATGGTCAAATGGGGCCTCCCCCCTGCAGCCCCAATGTCCCATTACTTGACTATTTACCCCATTTACTATAAACACTGTAATGTGCATACTGCTTTACTTCTATGATGATTTGGATTTCATTTAAAAGTTTTATTTCACATTTTACAGCACAAACATTAATAGACATCTGCTAAACAAAGCAATGCAGTCTCACAATGAAAATAGACTTAGCATTTAAACTTATCTTCCCTTGAAACTCATATTCATTGAAACCACATTGAAACCCACAGTCAAAGAAAATACATCTGGCCAGTGGCAGATAAAGATTAACTTTGGGCTTTTTTCAAATTATAGGCCCCTTGCACATGAAACATACATGTGTTCTTTGATACATCTTCCTGATTGTATTAAATTATATTCCTTGTATAATACAGTACAGCTGTTAGATGGCATTTTAAATTTGTTGTTTTGAACATTTTTTCCAGTAAACAATTAAACAAAATGCATGCACCAATAATGACAAACTGCCCAATTCAGAACATTTCCATCATAAATGAATACTCAAACTTCTACAATCCACCAGTATCAGTAAATACGCACAATCTCTGCAGAAGTAAAAGTCATCTAAATAATTCTACATTAAAGAGATCTGTAACTAATGAAGAGGTTACTGCTAGCAAACAACTTTATATTTCATTGTTTCATCTGCAAATAAAGTGTCTGTTGCCCTTGAGGAATACATTGCCCATGTTACATTAAAAATGATAAGCTAGTAATATTGCAATACAGAATGGATGGCAAACTGATAACATATTCATAGTTACTAGGTATTTCCACCAAAGAGGACATTCTCAGGACTGCAGCATCCACCCCCTTTAAAAGTACAACACAGTACAGTAATGCATCTATATACTGTGGGAGTAGAACCTACAGTCTTTTGCATTGAAATCAAGTACACTACCTGTTGTGCTATTAACAATGCAAGGTGACTGAGCATAAGTAGCAATAAACTTCTCTTCCCCTGAAGCTCTTAGCTCCTTGTAAAATCCACTCGGCAATCAAATGTATCTCTCAACTTTGCAGCACATGAGCACAAGAAATCTGGAAAAAGCCAAAATTTATTGGAGTGGGGGGGGGGCAAAAGCCCATAAAACCAGGGACATATTTTAAACATTGCTTGCATAATCTTGGAAAGTTGCTAGAATAAAATGCAGTGTTACCGCCATGCGTTTCTTGAAAGGCAGGAAAACTGAAACTGAAATGGCTATCATTTAGTGAATTTAGTTCTTAACCTCTTATCAGAAAACACCTGGACAAAGCCAGTAATGGGGAATACAGCCCCAAACATATTCAGTGAATTCAGTTCTCACTATAGCTCTCACTCTCTTAGCACAAAAACCTGGACAAAGCCAGTAATGGGGAAATACAGCCCCAAAATAGGGACATGTTTCAAATATTCATCTTAAAAACTTAGAAAATTCATATAATAAAATGTTTTGTGTTACCATGTACTTTCTGAAGAATATGCAGTCTGAAATTCAAATGTCTGTCATTACTTAGTGAATTCAAAATCCAGAAAAAAACACAGATTTTATGAGGAACAGAACAGAACAAAAATATGAGGTAAAAATCTGACCACTTTTTACAAGGGGTGGTGTGTAGGGAATTCAGGCTCTTGCTACTTGCACCCAAGGTTCTGCGTTTGAGCCTGATTACTCTCTAGTCACCAGTTTTAGTTAACTAGGGCACACAAACAGAGACCATCATTCAAAGGAGCAAAAGTCCCATTCCTAATTGCAAAAACCAGAAAGAATCCAATGCAGCAGCTCCTGTTCCTGATCGCACACATACGTGCACTGAATCCAGCCTCCAGTACTGTTCTGAGCATGCACAGATGCCAGACCTTGTAGTCTGATCCCCTTGCAGGGGGCATCTGTAGACTGCTGTCTTCTTTCCTAATCTGGACTGGTTAAACAGCAGTCTGTATTTGAGTTCAGAGCACACGTGTGGAGCTCTGGGACGCATTAATTTTTTTAAATTTTGTTTTTTCTTGTTTTTGTACAGATGGGGGGCTGCAGTCCTGCAGTCCAATAGCATGAGCTGCCACTGCACATTTTACAAGGCTACAGAGGTATTTGATTAAAGAGCGCTATCATCCGTGACTTCAGAGTTGGCTACCCTGCAATCTATTTCCAATTCTTCTATGAGGTTAATTTTGCATGTAGCAGATGGAACCTCAAGGGCATCAGATTCTGGCATTTCCATCAGGAGATATACCTGAATACACTTATCTGATTTTGCAGAGCCCTTCAAGTCTTCATTCATCAATATTCCCTTTGACAGCATGTCTTTGTTTGTCCCCAAAGTAAAAAGCACATTATCCAGGTGTGCAAAGGATGGAAAGACCCTGTTTGCTGTGGGAGTACATTTTTCGACCCCTCAAAGATCATTTTCTAGGAATCAGGAAGGTGGTCAAAAGATGTGGTTCAAGAAATCCTAGGGTCCTTTCCAGGACATACATGGAGGAGGTTCCATCAGGGGTAGAGGAGAGAAGAACTCCAATGATTGATGCCGTCACCATGGCAATGGAGGCCCACAAAACCAGAGGTCTAGAGATTCTTTCTTTGATAGACCATACCAGCACTCCTGAAAGGTGGCCTGATTGTCCACCTGTGGAGGCAATCGGGTTAATTATCCCTGCACCAGAGTGCCTGGCTAGACTTAACAAAAGATACATGAGTGCAGAGGATTATTTCCAGAGGCTGTATAATACCCTTTTTCCTTCCTCCTCCATTCTCAAGAAAATTCCCCGATACTCCACCCAGTCAGAGGGAACAAGCAGCAATTCAAATACAAAAGCTGCTAGAACAGAGTCATTCCAGAGGTCGCACCAGACCAGATAGAATCTGATACTTACTCAAGGTTCTTTTTAGTTCCAAAGAAAACAGGGGACTGGAGACAAATTTTGGATCTCAGCAACTTAAACAAATCAGCCAATCACTACCAGTTCAGAGCTCTGCCCTTTGGTCTCACCACAGCCCCATTGTGCTCACCAAATGCATGGCAATAGTAGCAACTCCCTTGAGACTGCAAGGATTCAGGGTGTTTCCATATCTAGACAACTGCCTCATTACCACCTCAACCAGGCATCTATTAATAAGGGCAGGAGATCAGGTTCTCCAGATGTGTTCCCATCTGAGGATAACCATAAACTATGAAAAGTCTCATAATTCAACACAAAATTAATGATATCTTCACTGCCTCCCTCAAGGGTTTGTACTATGAGATCACAGGTCAGGAAAATAACCTGCAGTACCAAGACTTCAGCCCGCTTGGTCCTTTAAGCTCTAGGATCAATGTCAGTGGCAATAACACTAGTACCTTTAGCCAGATTTTACATGAGGATCCTATAGCTGATGCTAGCAACACAAGGGTCGATACTTTACCAACCCATGTCAACTCTGATATGAATCACTCAGATATGCAAGAGAGACCTCAAGTGGTAGATTCAGTCAGATCAGGTTCTACAAGGCCACCCATTCATTCCCCCTTCAGCCCAAGGCCATAGTGACCATGGATGCTTCCCACTTGGGGTTGAGAGCATTTTCTGGGGAATAGAGTTGCCCCCCCCCTCAAAGAGGCCAACTTGCATATCAATGTCCTAGAGATAAGAGCAGTGCTTTTATTGTTGTAGGCCCTTAAGGATGCTCTCCCTCTGGGGACAATTGCAATTCAAATGGACAGTATATCAATAGTTTGGTACATCAACAAACAAGGAGGGACCAGATTTTACCCCTTGTGTCAAAAAGCACTCAGAGTGTGGCAATTGGCGATCTCATCCAACTACTTTTTCATAGCAATGCACATTTCTGGGAAGTCCAATATGATGGCAGACAAGCTGAGCAGGTGCATTCTTCTACCTCACTAGTGGTGTCTCAACAAGAGAGTGACAGAAATGATTTTTTTTGTCAGTGGGGCCAGCCTTTCTGTGATCTTTCTGCTTCTCCCCAAAACAATAAATGCAACAGCTACTTTGCCCTAATCCCCCCTCAGGGGGTGTCACTGAAGGATGCTCTCCTTCACAATTGGCCCTCCTATTTTACTCCTATCCACCAATCCTGCTAATTTCAAAATTCCTACAGAAAGCTGCCATGTTGAAGAACAAAGTCATCCTTACCTTATTGGCCTCACTTATCTCACCAACCTTGGATTCTGAATCTGACTGCAGACTTCCTGTTTCACCTGACAGGCATGATCCATGCAAGCATACCAAACCTCAGGGTGACTGCCTGGCTTCTCCAATTCCATTAATAGCCAGACAGCCTATGCTCTCTCCACCTGTCCGAAATATACATTTATCTTCCCATAAACCTTCGACATGTAAACTCTTTTCCAGTAAATGTAAAAAGTTTGGTAATGGGCACATCAAAATCATGCTGAACCTTTTTCAGCACCAATACATAACATCCTTGAATTTTTGGCCCTACTTTTTAAAGAAGGAGCTAGTTCCTCAGCCATTAAAGTTCAGTTAGCAGCAACATCAACTTTTCACATTGGATTTGAGGGTTGCTCTGTCACCTCTCATAAGTTGTGCAAAGCTTTTTAGCAAGGCAGTCTTCTTTTAAGGCCTCATTTTAAAAACCGTACTCACCCATGGGACCTGAATCTGGTACTGCAGGCACATATCCATTCCCCTTTCAAACCAGCAGCTAAGTGTGACCTTAAATACCTTTCTTGGAAGACAGTATTATTAGTAGCCATTACTTCTGCTAGACAAATTTTAGAGATTCAAGCCTTGTCTTTAACACCTCCATACTTGATCTTTCACAAGGATAGAATTACATTACAAACCAATGTATCCTTTCTTCCCAAGGTCATGTCAGAATCTAATATCAATCAGTTCATTAATTTGCCAGTTTTCTTCCCTAAATTTACTAACAAAGGTGAATGCATGGTGCATTTATTGGATATTCACAGACAATTACATTTTTGCCTACATAGAACAAAAAACATCAGAAAAACTGGCAAATTGTTTGTTTCATTTACAGAATTGAAATTGGGAAAATCAGTTGCCAAAGTAACTTTAGCAAGATGGCTGACTGATTGTATTTCATTTATTTATAACAAATTGGGTATTGCCTTACCACTACCAGTGTGGGTTCATTCAACTAGATCTATGGCAACTTCTTCAATTTTGCAATCTAGAGCATCCATGGATGACATTACTGCAGCAGCAACTTGGGCTACTCACCATACCTTTGTTACTCATTATAAATTGGATGTGGTCTCTAGAGGTAGAGCATCTTTTGGTTCAACTGTGCTCAGAAATATCCTGCCATGAGTCTATCTGGGATTTTAGGAAGCAGGGACTTCTGTCCCATCAGTTGAGGATAGAATGAAAAATCCTAAACAGAGTGCCTTAAGGCCTTCTCTGTACACAGTCTCCTATAGATTACTGACAGGCAATCTATGTTTGGCATGTAAGGCATCCTCATATCCAGCTGGGACACATTTCTTGAACATCTGCAAAACAAACAGCACAAGAAACAGTAGATCCTAGGTCATGAACTCTGTCTGCAACATAAATAGAACATGCTGGAGAGATCAATATGTGTCTCAAAACATCCCCACACTATGGAATAAGTTCCCAATCCATGTGAAGCAGAGTTCATCTCTGACCCTATTCAAACAAAACCTTGATCATTAGATGGGAAATCACAAATTCACCCCTAGTCTGGCCCTTATGTCTCTGATGGATAGAGGCTGACATTTAGTAGCTTATTCACCAGCTGACATGACTCTCATAACCCTTAGCTACCTCTTTACTTAAATACTCCCATCATATAGGCATCCAAGGTACTTGGGGACAAAACCAGGTTGAGTTGCACAGCTAGAATTATAAAGACCCTGGAGGTAATCAGTCCCTACTCAGTCTATAACCTATATTTTTTATACACCTATATTATTTGGCTAACTGTTTCCAAGGGGAAACATTCAGGGTCTGTGGAACAAAGAAGACAGAGTGAAATACATAAAAGTCAAATAAATGATGCCTCTAATAAACATTCTGAAATCTCTGAATCATATTTGGGTCCAGGGCCTTGTACTAGTAATCAAGAACAATACCACAATAATGTGGTAGTTAATAAACAGAGAGGAACCACATCCTACCGCTTTGTATATAGCTATGGTAGCCTGGTAAGTAGCTACTCAAAAACAAAATATCTCTACAAGTACTTACATTCTGTTAGAGCAGAACATTGCAAACAAGGTGAGTAGGACAAGGACAACCCCCCCCCCCCCCCATGGATGTTGAACCCTGGGGTCTTCCAGAAATTGATCCAGCATTGGGGAAGTGCTCAGATAGATTTGTTTTCCACCATTCACAACAGACAGTTAACAAAATTCTGCTCCAGGATTCCTTACACAAAGACCCAAAAGACAGACACCCCCTCATTTCCATGGATAAGAATATTTCTGCATGCTTTTCCATCCATTCGTCTGATAACCAAGATTCTTTTAAAAATTTAAAAGAACTTTCCCATGATAATTCTAGTGATTCCTTTTTGGTCCAGGCAATGATGGTTATTCCTTTTATTTCAAATAGTCAAAGCCAATTACCAGAAGCTTCTCCACAGAATGCACTTACTCACAAAAGACAGGGTATTTGATCCACCCTAACTTTCATCTTCTTCACTTCATTGCCCGAGTGAAAGAATCTTAATCTTGTTTAGACACATGTTTTCTGAGGACATGCAACACGTATTAAAGTAGGCTAAGAAGCCTATTACTAGAAAATCATATGTGAGTAAGTTGAAAAACTTTTCTTGGTGACATAGTAAGAACCAAGATCCATTTCAGGCCCAGATGCCTCTGGTTCTTCTATAGTTGTTTGAGTTATTATCATCTGGCCTTTTCTACTTTTCAATAAGGATTCACCTTTCAGCCACCTATCCTTTTCCCCCATAGTTTACTAACCTCCCAGCCTTCCTCACAACCTCAAATCAAAGAGTCTTTGAAAGGGGTTTTGCATGTTCATACACTTAGAAGACAGTTGCTTCCTTCTCTGGATCTTAATTTAGTTCTGGATAAACATTCTTTCCACTTGAAATAGCTCATGAGGTTGATTTAAAGTTCTTAACTTTGAAAATAATGTTACTTATTGCTCTGATTTCTTCTAAAAGAGAATCGGAGTTACAAACTCTTATCGTGAGTGAACATAATCTCATTTTTTCACAGGGCTAGGGAAACTTTGAGAATAGATCCTTTATTTATGAACGACTAAAGTGGCCTCTGAGTTTACTTGGAGCCACACTATTAACCTCCCTGCTTTCTTTCCAGAACCCAAAAGATAAGGGAGAAAGAATATTACATACTATGGATGTAGACAGGTAACTCAGATACTACACTGACAGGGGTAAATCCTTCAGGAGTTCTGATCAGTTTCAAAAAGTAACAGTCATTATCAAAACAGGGATCTAAACCTCTTCTACAACATTAACAGGGTGGTTTGGAATGACAGGCATATCTTACAGAGGATATCACTGCTCTGGAACAGACTCCCATCCACCTGTCATATACAAGCGCAACTTGGATCTATAGATGAGAGACAGAAAATTTACCCCAGGACTGTGGTCTAATGGACAGAGGCACCTCCTCAATGCTTTATCTCATGCACGTGCCCCCTCAAATTTCCTGTTGTATGCTCTCAGTTATTCTCATTAGGGTTAATATATAATTATTGGCCATGGGATGGGTAAGGCCAATCTTTAACCAAATGGGATAAGTTAATTTGAGCACAAAAAAGGAAATTGGCTAGACTTAAAATGGCCCTCAATGGCTACACTTAAAATGGCCCTCAAGGGCAACTAGTACTTACCTATGAACCTATATATTTCATTTTCTGTCACTTTAGAGAATGACTGAAATGAACAATTCTAATGCCCTTATATTTTTTGTACCTATCCTCCCATAACTTGTTTGCTGCTCACTGCAAACATATTTTGTCTTCATTAATTTGCAATGCATATATTGATAAACTACTGGACAATGAGTGTTCTCTGTCAGATTATTAATTTTCAGATATCACCTTAAACAACAAGTCTGCCATTTCTCTGCAGCATTTTTTTTCTTTTTTGCTATTTAGTGAACATATAAAAGGTAAACAAAAGAAGAAAGTAGTGTGTGTCTGTGCGTGTGTATGCATATGCATGTGTATAAGTGTGTGCGTGTGTGTGTGTGTGTGTGTGTGTGTGTGTGTGTGTGTGTGTGTGTGTGTGTGTGTGTGTGCGCATGTGTACAAGAGAGAGAGAAAGTGTAAGTAAGCAACCAAGAGTGAGAGAGACAGAGATAGAGGGAGAGAGAGAGAGAGAGGTAAAGAGAGAGAGAGAGAGAAAGAGAGCCTAATAAAGAGAGACAGACTAATCACTGAGTAAATACTTCTCAACTTTTTTGTTCAAGAATTGTGGATAAAGCCAACAGTGTGTGTGGGAGAGACATAAAATCAAAGTCAATCTTTAATAACCTGCATTTTCTGAAGAATAAAAAGTATGGAACTGCAATGTTTGCCTAACAGTAAATCAAACATTATCAATGACAGAGCAAGCTTGAGGACAGTTGAGAGGCATGGGAGAGTTGCAATGCCTTACATTTCATATTTTGTTTTCATTCATTTGATGACAATAAAACATTTGAAGTGTACTCAGTCAAGAATGTAGCTGCAATTGCTGGGCATATTTAGGTGTGTGTGTGTGTGTGGGGGGGGGGATTAAATATATTCACAACTTATTTAATTTATATTTTGAATGTAAAATACTTCCTCCAAAAATAATTATATATGCTACAGCAAGTTTGAAACATTTGGCAGAGGAACTATTTTACATAAAAAATGTATCAAAAAATACGAACAATTTAACAGATACACCATTATTTAAGGGCCATAATGCCTTTAGTGGTTGGCATTATGAGCTAAATAATGGACTTTCTAGTGGTTGTCCATTATTTCCTGATAATGTTCATCTTGTTGGGCATTATTCTTTACTTAGTTATTCATGGTGGTCCCTTCTGAAAATAACTTCCCAGTAGATCTAATCCAGCTAACAACTCAAAATGAATAAAAAAAAACCGAACAAAACATAACTTTTACTCTGATGATTGAACTTGAGAAATCCATGCACTTCTAGCCATTCCCAACTGAATCCAAAGGCTGTCAAAGCAATAATTAGGACTTTATTCATGCATACCAAGAAGCAGGCAATGATACGCAGCATTTTTTTAATTTTTCCTTTCAATATTCTCTTACTAATTATGTAATTTTATCTAACATCTTCTTTTACCTGTCCCTCACCTTCCACTTTTTCCTTTTCCAGAACTTCCTTTGGTTGTGCAATTTGCTTTTCTGCCTTTTTTGTGGCATTTTCACATACAATTTTTCTCACTGCATCTGTTTCTGTTTCATATCTTTTATTACTAAAATTGCTATTTAGTGCATGTAGTGCAATAAGGCAGCCATGAAAAGTACAGCAACATATGTTTACTGTTCCTTATGTTATACTTTGAAATTAGTTCCTTTCTTTCCATATGAACCATGTCATATCTATGTCTGGCAGTGAGAAAAATGTTGTTTGTTACAGGCAGGCATACCTTGAAAACTCAGAATGGTAGCCAAGCTGTTTCACATTCATCTCACTACATATTTAAATGTTATCTATACATCTCTCTCTCTCTCTCTCTCTCTCTATATATATATATGTATGGGTCTACTTTAAAAGACCGAACCGACGATTCCCCGACACGTGGAAAACGAAGACCAAACGACCGACAGGTAAGTTTACCGACAGGGTGATTTGCCGACAGCGGAAAGACCGACAAGGGTAATGTGTGATCGCGACTCAGTAAGTGTGCGACAGTGACGGCGTTAGGAGCAGTGAGGTAAGTGTGCGATATTGTGGGATTTTGGGTTAGGCTGTGGGAAAGGTGAGTGTGTGTTAGTGTCGGAGTTAGGGTTCGTGTAAGGTAAGTGTGTGATAGTGAGGGACTGTAGTTTAGGGACGGGTTAAGTGAGTTAGGTTTAGGGTGCAG